>NC_056726.1:1389969526-1390122026 GCF_019279795.1 Protopterus annectens
GGTTGCTATTACTTTAAACTATAGATGGAATAGAACATTCAATGGGCTTAACCCTAGCAAAGCAATATATGCAACATTATTCACTGTCCTTGGAGTTGACCAATAGGATAGGTTGGTACGCCACTAAGAGTAAAAAAGTATTATCTAAGGTAGCTCTTATATTTAAGAATAGCAGCAATATTACAGTTTTCGTTTAGCCCAGGAAATGAAAAGGTGTCCAGTTGGAGTTGCCATTCGAGCTCACGAGTCTCAACAATGAGAGATTGTGGGCCACCTCTGATATCCATGCTGATATGCCCATGAACAGGAAGCTGTGGCCGCTGTTGTTAAGAATATGTTTTGACAATGCATTGTCGCTTTTCTTATTGTTGATAGCGTAGATGTGTTGGTATATACGGTCACAGAAGCGTCTATCCGTTTTACCAACATAGAAAGCTGCGCAGCATTGGCAAAAAGCTACGTATACTATGGCCTTCGTTTTACAATTAATTTTGTGATTGATGAAATATTTCCTCTCCCCAATGATGAAAGAGTTACCTACTCGCAGGTATCTGCACCATTTGCAACACCCACAAGTAGATGTGCCCTTTATTCTCGTCAAGTGATCACATTTCGTGTTTCTCTGTAAAATATCTTTAAGGTTATTACCCCTCCTATATCTGAAGATAGGAGATAAACCTAGCCTATCGTGTAGCCCCGAATTCAGGATAAAAAACCAGTTCTTCCTCATAATGGAACAAATATGCCTTGAGTTTGTGCTGAAGGCAGTAATAAAACTGGCCGAGAAGTCAGGGTCCTTATTGGTGTCCACAACAATAGTATCCTGCCCACAAGATGGGTCCAAAGGCAATGGATCCAATGTGTCTAATGGTCTTCCACTTGGCGAGGGGGGAGATCTAGAGGAGAGTAGAGGTGTAAGAAAACCCTCCAAGCGTTTAGAGGAGACTTCCACAGTCAAATCAATGACCAAGTCTACCGGGTATCCTCTGTTTAAGAAGAAGTCTTTAAGTAAGGCACATTCTTTTTTGAAGGCTTCATCGGTGCTGCACATACGGCTGCCCTCACTAGTTGTCCCTTCACGATCGACCTCTTCTGTTTCCAAGGGTGACAACTTGAAAAATGCAAGAAGGAATTGCAGTTGGTGGTTTTCCTAAAAATGGAAGAACAAAAATTGTTGTTGAAATTGTCCTTTACCAGTTGTACATCCAAGTAGTCGATGACAGAGGAAGAGAAATGGTGTGTGAATCTTAAAAATTCAGTTGTGGAATTCATATATGAAATGAGTTCCAGATTTCACCTCCTTCAAAAAGGATGAAAATGTCGTCCAAAAATCGTGTATAGATTTTTGAACAACTGATAAAAATAGGAGAATTAAATAGGAAAAATTTCTCCCAGTAGGCTACAAATAGATTCGCAACACAACTGCCACACGGGGAACCCATTGCAATTCCTTTCTTTTGCAAGAAGTATTGATTGTTGAAAATGAAGAAATTAGAGGATAAGACAATGTCAAGCAAGACAGTGACAATATGAATGTCATTACTGGGAGCCACAAGTTCCCGTAGCATGAGTTCAATCCATTCAACCGCTTCTACGTGAGGGATGGAGGTGTACAAATCCACCACGTCTATAGTCAGGAAATTAAGATCAGCGTTGAATTGCACATCATTAATCGAGTTGAGGAACACCCAAGAGTCTTTACAAATCTATGGATAGATTTCAAATATCTACCAATGATGTTATCAATGATACGGGCACAGGGGTGCGTGATAGAACTTCTTCCGTCAACTAGTGCCCGTGATAGGTGGATCTGAAAGGCTCTTGTGAATTTTGGGGATCCCAAACATGACTGGTACTTTAGGCATGGTGATGTCAACAAAATTGTAAGTATCAATGTCAATTCTGCCTTCCAGGAAAAGATCCCTGAAATACCCTCTAATTCTTTTATATGCAGTGGATAGCTCGTTCAAGGATGAAGTGGCATAGGCAGGGGAATCGAGTACCCTCAGCATTCTCCTGGTGTAATCTTCCTTGTCGAAGATAACTAGACCACCTCCCTTATCTGGTTTAATGACTCGGACAGCTTTATCGCAGAGATTGTTCAAGCTTGCGACTTGATCCTGGGATATATTCCTTGTTGAACTTGAGTTGCGATTGTGGAAAAGTAAGTGTCTCAGGTCAAGTTCACAGGCGCTTTCAAAGATGTGAAGACCAGGATGTAAAGGAGGGTTGAATGAACTAGTTAATTTCAATTTGTTGTCCAGTGCAGAAGATTCACTATTGAAAAAAACTTTTAAGTTTAATTTCCGCACATGAAATTTAAGATCCACATCCATCGAGTCCAGAAACGCCGAACTTATTTGGTACATGTAGTACCAGTACAGAGAACTCTAACGATCAAACGAACATGAAAGGGCTGTTGGTAGCTCTTTCTCAACACTTAGATTGCATTAATCTAAGACTTGACAACGTTGAAAGGTGGAGCGGAGACCATGTAACTAGTCGGGTCTTTACACAAACTAACCTGCAAAATAATTCACTTGGTTCCAATGCATCATTCATTCCAGCTGGTCAACAACCTGCCCAGTCGATTTCGCAAGGGTTGATAATTTTGGAGGGCAGCCTGCTTGCTAACAATTCTGCTTTGCCTTCCATGCCTGCAGGAAATGGCAGCAATTCTACGAATCCAGCGCCTAGACAGCTACCTGCTATGCCTAGCAGTCAACAGATTTCGGGTCACGGACCACTCATGGATGTGCCCTCATTGTCCGAATGGGCCAACAACTTAGCACCTCTTTCGTTTGGTGATTTTTCTGGAGCAGGGCCATCGGTGACAGACTCATCTGACTCAGGTAACATTTCTGATAACATAGCAGAGAAGCTGAGATTTCTATATGGTAAACTACTGAAACTGAAAAAATTGCAATTAGAAGTTGCATATTTTAAACAATGTTTGGCTGAAGCTGTTATTCCTAAAGGATTAAGGAGTTCTTTTTCTCCTACTGGCCTTTTTTCGGATGCTGCTTTTGCTTCCGAATTGGAGTCTCTGTTCAATAGACAAGGCGCAGAACTCCTAGAATTAATGATTAAAAACTATTCCAAACAAATTACAATTTTATTGGAAGAAACATCCAACTTGGACAACGCGATTAAAGTTGATATTAACTTTGTTAGGTATAAATATGACTATGGCCGTATTTTTACCAGCATTGATGCCCTACTGTCCAAACTTAAAGTTAACAAGGGCAAAATGTTAACAAGAGACAGGTTGGCTTACCAGACGCACTGTGCATACCCGAATCTGGTAAAAAAGGTTACTAGACAAAATATCTATGCAGAAAGGGATGACCCAGCACATAACAGATGTGATAACGAAATGCTGGAAGAGCCCCTCTGTGATGAGGACATCACAGACACTAATAGTCCGGCTAGTCCTGTGCAAGGGCCTAGAAGAAGTAATAGGCTTAAAAACCAAAATAAAGCACACAACTACAATAATCAACAGAGGCCTTTTTTAGGGAAGAAGGGCAACCGGAACCAGAGGTACAAGAGGTGGAATTAATTGATGAAATTCCACCCCACATAGGCTGCATTTCTGGTGACAACAACCTGCCTCATGTCATCTCTAATCTTAAAGGCGACTTCCACATTTACAATTTCTCTAATACCTTGATTGACCAAGAACTGGTTGAACTTTTGGCAAAAGGGTTAAATTTTGTACCCGACCACCAATTTAAATTAGCTAAAACACTGGTGGATCTTAAATTTTATGTGCGGAAATTAAACTTAAAAGTTTTTTTCAATAGTGAATCTTCTGCACTGGACAACAAATTGAAATTAACTAGTTCATTCAACCCTCCTTTACATCCTGGTCTTCACATCTTTGAAAGCGCCTGTGAACTTGACCTGAGACACTTACTTTTCCACAATCGCAACTCAAGTTCAACAAGGAATATATCCCAGGATCAAGTCGCAAGCTTGAACAATCTCTGCGATAAAGCTGTCCGAGTCATTAAACCAGATAAGGGAGGTGGTCTAGTTATCTTCGACAAGGAAGATTACACCAGGAGAATGCTGAGGGTACTCGATTCCCCTGCCTATGCCACTTCATCCTTGAACGAGCTGTCCACTGCATATAAAAGAATTAGAGGGTATTTCAGGAATCTTTTCCTGGAAGGCAGAATTGACATTGATACTTACAATTTTGTTGACATCACCATGCCTAAAGTACCAGTCATGTTTGGGATCCCCAAAATTCACAAGAGCCTTTCAGATCCACCTATGCGGGCACTAGTTGACGGAAGAAGTTCTATCATGCACCCCTGTGCCCGTATCATTGATAACATCATTGGTAGATATTTGAAATCTATCCCGCAGATTTGTAAAGACTCTTGGGCATTCCTCAACTCGATTAATGATGTGCAATTCAACGCTGATCTTAATTTCCTGACTATAGACGTGGTGGATTTGTACACCTCCATCCCTCACGTAGAAGCGGTTGAATGGATTGAACTCATGCTACGGGAACTTGGGGCTCCCAGTAATGACATTCATATTGTCACTGTCTTGCTTGACATTGTCTTATCCTCTAATTTCTTCATTTTCAACAATCAATACTTCTTGCAAAAGAAAGGAATTGCAATGGGTTCCCCGTGTGGCAGTTGTGTTGCGAATCTATTTGTAGCCTACTGGGAGAAATTTTTCCTATTTAATTCTCCTATTTTTCTCAGTTGTTCAAAAATCTACACACGATTTTTGGACGACATTTTCATCCTTTTGAAGGAGGTGAAGAGGAAGCTCTGGAACTCATTTCATATATGAATTCCACAACTGAATTTTTAAGATTCACACACCATTTCTCTTCCTCTGTCATCGACTACTTGGATGTACAACTGGTAAAGGACAATTTCAACAACAATTTTTGTTCTTCCATTTTTAGGAAAACCACCTACTGCAATTCCTTCTTGCATTTTTCAAGTTGTCACCCTTGGAAACAGAAGAGGTCGATCGTGAAGGGACAACTAGTGAGGGCAGCCCGTATGTGCAGCACCGATGAAGCCTTCAAAAAAGAATGTGCCTTACTTAAAGACTTCTTCTTAAACAGAGGATACCCGGTAGACTTGGTCATTGATTTGACTGTGGAAGTCTCCTCTAAATGCTTGGAGGGTTTTCTTACACCTCTTCTCTCCTCTGGATCTCCCCCCTCGCCAAGTGGAAGACCATTAGACACATTGGATCCATTGCCTTTGGACCCATCTTGTGGGCAGGATACTATTGTTGTGGGCACCAATACGGACCCTGACTTCTCGGCCAGTTTTATTACTGCCTTCAACACAAACTCAAGACATATTTGTTCCATTATGAGGAAGAACTGGTTTTTTATCATGAATTCGGGGCTACACGATAGGCTAGGTTTATCTCCTATCTTCACGTATAGGAGGGGTAATAACCTTAAAGATATTTTACAGAGAAACACGAAATGTGATCACTTGACGAGAATAAAGGGCACATCTACTTGTGGGTGTTGCAAATGGTGCAGATACCTGCGAGTAGGTAACTCTTTCATCATTGGGGAGAGGAAATATTTCATCAATCACAAAATTAATTGTAAAACGAAGGCCATAGTATACGTAGCTTTTTGCCAATGCTGCGCAGCTTTCTATGTTGGTAAAACGGATAGATGCTTCTGTGACCGTATATACCAACACATCTATGCTATCAACAATAAGAAAAGCGACAACGCATTGTCAAAACATATTCTTAACAACAGCGGCCACAGCTTCCTGTTCATGGGCATTGACCATATCAGCATGGATATCAGAGGTGGCCCACAATCTCTCATTGTTGAGACTCGTGAGCTCGAATGGCAACTCCAACTGGACGCCTTTTCATTTCCTGGGCTAAACGGAAACTGTAATATTGCTGCTATTCTTAAATATAAGAGCTACCTTAGATAATACTTTTTTACTCTTAGTGGCGTACCAACCTATCCTATTGGTCAACTCCAAGGACAGTGAATAATGTTGCATATACTGCTTTGCTAGGGTTAAGCCCATTGAATGTTCTATTCCATCTATAGTTTAAAGTAATAGCAACCTTAACATATTGATTTCCTTTGATATGCAGCTTTTTTCATATTGCTTGCTCCTGTTAGGTGACCCGATGTAGTAGTACGTTGCTCTTGTTTATTGATATTTACTATATACAACTGTTTAGCTTCACATTTCATTTAGAATGTTTTTATTCTTTTATATAAGTTTTACAGGGCATACTATGTATTTGTTTTCACCCGCTCTCCTTGTTATTGTTGCCCTTTTAAGTTTCATCGTTGCCCCTTTAAGCAACATTGTGGCGCTTGTGGTGATGTCGTCAACAAGCGCCAGTTACTTTGTTTTAAATGCATTTGGTTTTAATCCTTTCAACTGCTGATGAAGCTTCTGGCTTTCTGGAAGCGAAAACGCTGTTTTGGTCTTGAAATAAATTGCGTTTCTTTTCTTTTACATCGTTCTGGCTGCAGTGGTGTTCCGTTTTTGTTTTCAGTGCCTTAATTTACTGGTTGTCATTCCTTCGTAAAATGCCAGACATTATAGACAGGTGGCTACATATACTACCATGTCAGTATTGCAATTACAGTACCCTGGGCAGTTTAGTGCTCTTTTGTAACTGTCTATGTGTACAGAAGGTTTGTCATTAATAAACTTGCAAATACTGCATGTACCACACTTACCCATCTGTGAGATGTTACTATTAGTTGTCCCTACACCTCTTTCCATCAGCTCTTTCAAGTTGGAACCCCTACTTTTAATGAATCTCGGGCTTGGACCCAATACTTCTTTTCAGTCTGAAGGAAATACACTGTCCCATACTGTCTGGATAATATTCTTAATTTTCATACCCAAATCATTATACTCCAGCACCATTGCCATAGAGTTGTTAGTAGTAAGTGTATTAATCTCAATGGTATTAGATGAACTAACACTTCTACTTGAATCCAAGAGAATAGGTCTAAAATTACTTCTTCTTCTCATTTCGACATCCTTACTTAACTTAGTCAGTAAATCCATTGGATACCCTCTATTTGTGAACATGTCAATAAGCTTCAGCAGTTCAAATATAAAACAGTCATCCTGACTAATAAGCCCTGACAATTGAATCATTTGACCTTTCACCACATTTTTCTTTTGAAACTGAGGGTGGCAACTCTCATATTGTAAAAAAGAGTTGCTGTATTTTTTTTACGGTAAATGTTCGAATGTATATGGCCATTCTCTTTGTA
This sequence comes from Protopterus annectens, assembly GCF_019279795.1. Classification (NCBI taxonomy): domain Eukaryota; kingdom Metazoa; phylum Chordata; order Ceratodontiformes; family Protopteridae; genus Protopterus; species Protopterus annectens. Next base: position 1,389,976,803 of record NC_056726.1, read on the forward strand.
CAAAAGAATATCCAAAAATTCAATCCTATTTCTGTCCATGTAAATTTTAGAAAAGTGGTTGTGTTACTCACATAACCAAAATCTTCCAACTCTTGATTTGAGCCCTTCCACAAAATCAGTATGTTATCCAGGTACCCTAAATATTGACATATAGACAGAATTAAACACGTGTTGCTGTTCCCATTCTGCCAACACCAGGTTAGCATAGATAAGTGCACATTTGGCACCCATTGCAACCCCGTTCGTCTGCTTGTAATATTCCCCATTAAACAAGATAAAATTATTGGATAATACCACTTCTAACAAATCCACAAGCAGGCCTCTTTTTACATGGTGTAAATCACTGTACTTAGCCAGACTGTTGTTAAAGCTATCAATTCCAATATGGTGGGGCATCACCAGGGTTGCCAGATTTCCAGCCCCCCAGGTAGGGACAAAAAAAAAAACAGAAGGTCTCTCACGGCAAGTGAAGACCAAAAAAAAAAAAAAAAAGGTCTTTAATGCGGAACACAGTTCCACATTAAAGAACTCAGCTTGCTCAGTAGCTCTGCACTAAACACAGAGCTTCTCGTGTTTAATGCATTGCAGTTCCGCATTCAACACAAGTAGCTCCGTGTTTAGCGATTTTTGATTGGCCCGTATACCGGCATATGGGCCAATCAAAACACGGAGCTTCTCGTGTTTAATGCGGAACACAAGAAGCTCCGTGTTTAGCAATTTTTGATTGCCCTGTATGCCAGGTATACGGTACAATCAAAAAAAAAAACAAAAAAACAAACAAAGCGGAGGCTGGCCGGGATTTAAACCAGCAGGGCGGGACTCGGGATCAGGCTGCTGATCTCGGGACAGTCCCGCCCAAATAGGGACGTCTGGCAACCCTGGGGATCACCGAAAATAAGTTGACTACATCTACAGTCACAAATCAAATGTCATTACCACAATTTAAATTCCTGATATTATCAAGGCAATGCCAAGAGTCCCTTAAAATGTGCGGAATATTGTTCAACACATTCTTACAAGTGATGTCTATATATGACGCTAGTGGTTCCATTTTGGAGCCCTTAGCAGCTACAATGGGCCTAAATGGTGGAAAATTTACATTTTTATGAATTTTGGGGATACCAAAAATAGAGGGAATAATGGAGTTCTCCACTGTAAGATATTTAAACTCCTGATTAGAAATGATCCCATCACACATAAATTCATATAACTGCTAATCAATTTTGGCATAGGCCCTATGTACATCAAACCTAAAAACCTTCTCATACGTTTCCGCATTGTTTAATAGCACTTGCATTTTACAGGCATAGTCTGTGTTAGTCATGATGACTACCTCCCCACCCTTGTCTGGTTTCATAACTCTGTACTGGATGGTGTGTGTGAGCTGTCTCAAACAAAATTTTTCAGCACTGGATAAATTGTCGTTCAACATTTTTTCATATTGCAAACATCTCCTAATTTGGGCTTCACACAACTGTTCAAATACCATAACTGTTGGATTGGGCATTGGAATGAACACACTAGCTCTCTTAAAACTCAAGTAGTTACAATCATTGCCAGGTTTTGGATTGTTTACAAAAAATAACCGTAAATTGAGAACCCTAGAATACAGCTTAAGACTCATTAATAATCTCCCAACCTCATATTTATGGGTGTGAACAAAAGAAAAACCTTTTTTCAACAAGCTGACATAATATTCAGTAATCTTTAGATCTGAAAAATTATAAATTGTAAAATCTTTGTCACCCTCCTGTTTACAACATATTGCATTATCCAAACTACTGTCATCACAATGTTGTTCAGATTCAACAGCAGAATTGTTCAAAATAGGGATGCCAGGATCAATACTGCCATCCAACAACTCATCATATACACTGCCAAGGTCTAATTTTTGAAGTTCGATTGGTAGTTGTGCTTCTGATTGTGGTGACCTTGGAACGAACCCCCCATCTCCCCCTTTGTTGATATAGGTTCATAGGTTCATAGGTAGGTACTGGGCTATCTGCTAGAAGGCATATATTAGCCCAGCCACGTTGTGCAGTATTTACCACCCCGTTGCTTTGTTCCCTAGGCCCTTGATCTAGCAGCTAGTACCCTTGGCCCCTATCTAGTAGAGCTGTTGGTATGATCCCTCATGTGAACTTTCTGTTACCCATCCACTCGTCAAGGTTCCTCTTGAAGAGTGATAGTGAGGTGCTCTGTCTTATGTAGATCGGGACCTTGTTCCATAGCAAGGGGAGTCTTTGCGAAGGGAATCTATCCCTCCAGCATGTTCTATTCATTGTTGTGCTGAGGTTTATATCCCTAGAGCGTGTAGCTTGAGTAGATTTGGTTTTGCTAAGATGGAGCATGTTCAACAGTTCTGGGTTGGATATGGCTCTGTTTGTTAGACAGAGATCGCCTCTGAGAAGGCGGTATGCAACAGAGAAAAGCCTTCGTTTTTTCAATCGTGCTGCATAGGGCAACTGTTTGAGGCCAGTAATTCTCTTAGTGAGGTACCTCTGTGGTCGCTCCAGCTGCTGGAGATGCCTAGCCAGGTACATTCCAATTGGTGCATTGTACTCAATAATGGGTCTGATGAGGGAAGAGTAGAGGGGCACCACTACATCCTTAGATCTTGATGCGAACGTTTTCGTGATCAGATGGGTCACATAGAATTATTTTCTAACCACCTTGGCAACATGGTTATCAAAGGAAAGCTGACTATCTACTTGGGTCCCTAGATCCCTTATTACTTCTTCAGATTTCAGGGGATTTTCTCCTATGTGGTAGTTCGCGGGTACTTTGTTTTTTCCAAAGGGGATTACTACGCATTTTTTAGCATTTAGCTTGAGACCATGGCTTTGACACCATGCATCAGTCTCATTGAGGCCCTTCTGGAGGATATCCATGTTGGCCGGAGACTCTGTTATAGCACCCAGTTTGCAGTCATCCGCAAACTTGGTCAGCCACAGCCCTTCAGTGCTTGCCTGTACTTCTGAGAAGTATATGCCAAACAGGAGGGGCCCCAGGACAGAGCCCTGAGGCACAGTGTTCATTACTGGTCTGGATTCAGACATAGATCCCATTACTTTTACTTTGTGGGATCTGTCTGAGAGCCAGTTTGCGATCCATCTTGTGACGTAAGGGTTTATGCCCAGGTTGGTGAGTTTATCAATAATACCCAAATGGGGAATGATGTCAAACGCTTTAGCAAGGTCAAGGTAAGCCGTGTGTACCTCCTTTCCCTTATCTATAGCCTGAGTAACTGTCTCAAAGAAGTCCACCAGGTTCAGGAGGCATGATCTGCCCTTGATGAATCCGAACTGTGCGGGGTCAAGTGTTTGGAGGTTCCCAATCTCTCCATTTATGAGTTCCATAATGATTCGCTCCATTGCCTTACAGATCAGACTGGTCAGGCTTATTGGCCGATAGTTCCCAGGGTCGGTTGTGGGCCCACCCTTGTGCAGCTGAACCACCGTTGCTGTGTGCCATTCTATGGGCACATATCCTGTCAAGAGGCTGAGACTGAACAGGGTATTCATATGTGGGGTTAATTCATTTTGGAGCTTGCGTATGACACAGCCTGGGACACCATCTGGTCCCATGGAGGCAGTGGTTTTAGCTTTAGATAGAGCCTTATTAACCAACGTATCAGTAATAATTGGAGTTACACAATCCCCTGGAATAGTAATAGGCCCTGCAGGTGGTGAGGGCGGGGAGAAATTTGCACTGAACCTGTCAGCCAATATGTTGGCAATGTCAGTTGGGTCAGTGTATTTTGTTCCATTATGTACTAGCTCAGAACAGACCTGAGCATTGCCGTTTAGGTTTTTGATGTAACCATAGAAGGTCTTATGGTTATCCTTGGCATCCTTGGCAACTTTCTTTTCGAAATTGGCTTTAGTTGACTTGATGAGGGCCCTCAATTTCTTACTAATGCTGATCAGGAATGATTTTTCTACTTGATATTTGGCTTTTTTTGTATAAGTCTCCTCCTTTTATTGTATAGTTTGCTCATGGCCGGGGTCCACCAGACTGGTTTCTTCTTGCTTGAGGAAGGAGTCTTGGTTTTATTTGGGATAGCACGGTCCATGCAATCCTGAAGATGTATATAAAGTGCCTTGGTGTAGGATTCTGCATCCTGGATATCATTATCCTTCTGCAACGGAATAGTGAAGCTTTCCACTTCTGACGCAAGTAGTTTGAAGTTTGCTTTGGAAAGGTTTTTTACGATGGTTTCTTTGACTGGGGGAGGTGGAGGGGTGAGGATGTCCAGGGTTATCAGTTTGTGGCCTGATCTGACCAGAGAGGGAGTGATAATGGGTGTGGTACAATGGGCACCCATATTTGTGATGAGTAAATCCAATATGTTGTCCCCTCTAGTGAGAGAACATACCAGTTGTTCAAGGGCATTTGGATTTATAAATTCTATGAACCACTGGGCATAGGAGTTAGAACTTTGGTAGTTCACCCAGTCTATACCAGGGTAGTTGAAATCACCCAAAATTATGGTGTTGGGTAGGACCTTTATATTTTCCAATGCCTCAAGGAATGCTGAGTGAGCATCTTGGGACATGGTGGGTGATCTATAACAGGCTACAACTTGAAATGTGGATTTGCCTGCTGATAGTTGCGCATGGATGATCTCTGGGGCATCATGCTGTGCCATTAACCTGGAGATGTGGGTATCCTTGATGAATATGGATACACCTCCACCCTTTGTACTATGATCCGGTAACTGAGGCCGGAAGGTATGGTATGAACTATAACCTGGTAGTGCTGGGGTTCTCTCTGGAGCCTTGAACCAGGTTTCCATCACTGCACAAACATCGATTTTCTCCATACTGAGGAGTGCCTCGAGTGGGTGCATTTTGAGGTTGAGACTTCTGGCATTGAGTAGCATTACCCTTAGTTTTTGGTTACCTGTGCTGGTTACGGTGGTTGGTTTGTCTTTTGAGCCTTGCCTAAAAAAGGCACTATGGGGACAGCAAGAGCCTTGGCCAGTATTCAAAAGCCTAGGGGTGACAGGTGCAAACCATCTCTGGTGAAACAGCGAGGCTTGTCTATCATGTCATCCCAGGCAGACAGACACTGGATCCCCATAGAATGACACCAGAAGTTTAGCCAATTGTTGAAATTGATCATTTTGTCTTTGTATTGTGGTATCATTCTAGGTGAAGGTGGTATGCTACTCAAGGTCAGGGTCATACCAGCTTGGGCTACATGATCAGAGAGCTCCTCAATGTCTCTTTTCATGTAGTCCAGGGAGGTACGTCTTAGATCATTCACACCAACATGTACAATGACAGTGTCATACTTGTACTTGTTCTGGAGTGACCTAAGTGCCTGTGTTATGTGGCAGATCCAACACCCGACAGGCAGCTGATAGTAACCTTCTCCTTGTTCAACCTGGTGAGTGGAACATCTGTGTGTCTTACTATAGAGTCTCCTATTACTAGCGTGTTGGGTATGGTGTTTTGCCTTAGGGGCTGTCGTGAGGCACACTGCTGAAGTGAATTATGTGTTTTCTGGCTTGTGTTTGGAGGTGCAGGTTGCTTGCTTGTCTGCTTTGGAGGGCCCTGTTTCTTTTTCAGATTGGTACCCAGTGCCTCTGAATAAGTTTTTGTGTATTTATGTGTATGTTTTGCTGGTGCTTGTTTTGTAGATCCATGTGTGACTGGTGGTGTGATGCTAGTGTATCTCTTCTCCTCTTGACTGTCTGTTACAGTCATGGGTTGAGAGCGCTTAGCCTCCAGTCTGGCTGTGTATTTGCATCTCTCACAAGTGTTTGTGTCTAAAGGTAAGAGGAGAGGGTTGTCTGTATACATGAGGCAGTTGTGACATTGCCTCAGGATGCCCAATTCCACCAGATGAACTGGAGAGTACACCTGAAGCTGACCTCTGGACATGCTTGGAAAAGTGAGTTTCACTTGTCTTGTGGACAGTCGAGGGTCTTATGCTGTATTATAATAGTGCTGTCTAGGAGATTTGGAAAATAATAGTGCTGTCTAGGAGATTTGGACAAGTGCTGATTTGGATTATGCAAGTGCTGCAATAAGAGCAGTTGATCTGAAGCACTTGATTTGAGGCTTGCCTAGTTCTAAGGGAAAATTTGCAGCTCAGACTTTGTGGAGCCAGGAATAGTATACCCCAGCTAGCCGGCGCTGCCCGATGCTGCTCTGTGCGCAAGACCATGCAATAAGAGAGCTGCAGGGTTTTAAGAGAGAGAGATAAAGGAGTTTGGAATTGACCTAAAATGGCCAATAAAACTACAGTTTCTAGGCAGGCTGCACAGTGTTAACCACTGCCCCTGGTGAACACAGAGATTTCCCTTTAGCCCAAGTAAGCACTGGCCTCCAAGAAACTTACAAACAGTTCAGAACAGCAACTCTGTAACTGAACTTTTTTTAAATTATAGAAAGTGGGAAAATAGCAAGATTTTTTTGTTTTTTTGTTTTTGTTTAAGGATAGCAGAGACACAAAAGTAGCAAACTAGTTAGAACAGTGCAATACATGACCCCAACACGTGTGTGCTAGGTCAGAGGCAGATAAAATGCAATTTTCATAAAAAACAATTTTAAATTAAGTGCATGTGTACCCTCTCATTGGTGTCATGTTTATATGATTCTGATACTGGTCACAGTTCTGTAAACAGTCTGAGTGCCTCAGTGGGGGTGGATTGTCTAAAAAATGTTCATTGTCCTCACAAGTGTCAGTCTGTACCACATTAAGGTCTTCAGGAACTCTGTTTGCCTTGTTATTAAGAATGTCTCTGGGTGCTTCATCAATCCTCCCTTTAGAGGGGTAAGCCCTCTTTTCTCTGTAGTCAGTAGTATCTCTCATAATCTTTCTTTGCTTTCTCTCCAGACCAACCTTAACAAACTTGTCAGTGTCTGATAAAATTTTGTCGAAACGTGCTTTGTTTATATCAAATAATAAGTCATTCAGTATACTGTTTTTTAAAGCTAACAGTTCAACTTTTAGTTTAGATAGTTTAACAGTATTGTCAAGAATAATAATCCGCATCATATCCACACCTGTTTTATCAAAAAGAGTTATAAGGTCCTGAAACACTTCAGTGTCTTCCAATATTCCCGTTGGCAGCTTAAAAAGTCTAAGCCCCTTTGGTACTTGATTAAGTTTTATGGAACGCTCTAAGAAAACATTGTCCATTTGTAAAGATTTATACTTTTTTGTTAGCTTTTCAAATAGTTGTAACTGAGAGTTGAAATTGCCAAAACCAGTGTGAATCTGTGCGTGGATGGGGTGGATACTTGTGGATGTCAATTGGTGACCCAGTGGCAGCCCCTGACGACCCTGCCTGTGCCTCAACACACCTATTCTCATGGTCACTGTCTGTATCAGTGACATCAGATTCTCTGTGGGAGGGACCCAGCCCCACCTCCCCACATGTGAGGGGAAAACAGGGAACAGACTATAAGACCTGTACATCACCACTAAACAGTACATCCACACACACACACACACACACACACACACACACACACACACACACACACACACACACACACACACACACACACACACACACGTGTGTGTGTGCAGACATGGCCACACACACAGACATACACACATGCAATCGACATACATGACAACCCATACACTCCACCAGACAGCAACTACAGATAACTCCAGCACCCCATAACACACACAATAGCAGGTGATGGTGCAATACATTATCACACACAGCCCTGTACTTACACACATGTCAGCATGCAGGACATGTGGTGCTCAGCAGCATGCAGTGCAACTGTAGTCAATCCCTGTTACCAACATTATACATGGCTTTGATGCATGGCTTCTGTTACTAGGTGATGGGTGCAATACATTATCACGCACAGCCCTGTACTTACACACATGTCAGCATGCAGGACATGTGGTGCTCAGCAGCATGCAGTGCAACTGTAGTCAATCCCTGTTACCAACATTATACATGGCTGTGATGCATGGCTTCTGTTACTAGGTGATGGCCCTCCCCCTGGAGCACACTGCACCCATGTCCACAGCATTGCGGTGCATCTGTGCAGCACCCTGGCATGTACTGTGCACCATACCTCACAGGTGTACACACCATTGCAGGATGTGTGTCTGTGTGTCAGTTATGTTTCCTCTGCTGCTTACAGCCTCTGTGTGTTTCTGGATTATATGTCAACACTTGTGTTTTGTGAATGCCTGATGTGTATTCACAGATGCCATCATCAGTGGTGCATGTATGAGTGATAGAATACCATTAGACCTACCACAGACACAATGTACTGTACCTATGGTGAGTGTACAGACCATTATTGACATGACACCTTCTTCCATGACATGCCATGGTGCAACACTACTGCATATGGCAACACTACACATACCTGTTATGTGACATATGACCTAGGCAGTCAATTGCATTATGAGTCATACGTGTCAGTTGTGCAGATACTGATTGGGATGCATACCATTTGTGGGTGCATATGTGTGCACACACATATCATGATGGTGTGTAGCAATAACTGCTATGTGTACTACTGCGGCCACAATACTTGGCAGGGGTATAGTAGCATGGGCCATCATCATGAGCCAGTAGTTGGTCAGTCAGGCCTGCAAATGTTCCCCAAACCTGCATGTTTGCATGCTAGACACGTGCACAGCCCTTGGAGGTCACACAGTGCCATCACTAGTGCTGTGGAGCAGGGTTATGTCTGCCACACTTCATGACCCTGACTGTGTGCAGATACAGCCATTCTCAGTGGGTTTGTCTCAAACCTCCAGTGCACTGTTGTGTTTCAGGATGACACACTCTCACCATCTCCTGCTACATTGCAAATGCTCGACATCTGTGGCCTACACGTGTGTCATATTGCAGTATCCCAAATTAGAACACCATGTGTACTGGCATATTCCCTGCCAATGCAGGGCAGACATGCAGGTGTACAGCGGCACCAGCATTGTACAGATGGGAATGTCATCCCTGGGTTGGGGTGAGGTGTGGATTGTGCAGCACATGTATCATGACTGCAACTTCCTGGACTTCCCCAACATGGTGCTGGTACATCAGAACACATTGCAACACATGGCTTTGGCAATGTCCCACCATTATGTAAATCATATCTGTATTGAGCCCTGGCTGATGTTGCCTGTGGTACACATAGGTTCATAGGTGAGTACTAGTTTATTGGTCCTGGGGCCTACATAAGCCTAGCCACAGGGATTCCCAGGCATGCACCACCCAATAATGTAATTCCCCTGTACCCCTGTCAGGCTGTGTCACAGACGTACTACCCAGGGTGAATTCCCCATTTCCCATCCAGTTGTCAAGAGGGTAAATGAGTAGCATTGCCTGACATGAATGGGTAGTCTGTTCCAGAGTGTAGGAATTCCCCAGGACAGGGCCCTATCCCTCCAGTATGTTCTATCTCATGTGTTGATCAGGTTTAGGACCCTGGAGCGTGTGTTTGCAGAGGAACAGGGATTTCCTTGTGTGTAACATGTTAAACTGCTCTGTGTATGACATAGCTGTGTATGTTAGGCAGATGTCAGCTGTGCCTGGGCAATGTGCACTGGAGTGTAGCTACAGTTGCCTGAAATGGTCTGTGTATTGCATGTGTTTGAAGCTGGTAATCCCATTAGTGAGGTGTGTGCTCTGTCAGTGAACATGTACAACATTCATTATGGGTAGGTGTGTTAGATGTGTACATGGCCAACACCTTAGCTATGACATGCACAGTGTATTGCCAAGCATGACATTAAGCCATACTCGCCAGCATCTGGCCACTGCCTTGCTGGTATCCCAGAGAACTACCTATATTGGGATTAGATAAAGTTGATGTCAGTGGCCACAGCTGTGGCATTGCTACAGGGTGGGTGCAATATTACAGTAAAACAACAGCTGATGTCCACAGTACTACAGATTATGCACAACACTGATTATCAGTACTACACAGCGACATACTCCACATCTCACTTATGCATGCTCTAGCTGTACAGATGCATACGCAGCAGTGGTCTACTGATATGGCCTGGAACCGTACCTGCATGCTCCATGTCTGGTGTGTGGGTAGCACCCTCCTCCATGACTGTATAGGTCTGTAGCTCTTGTGGGCGGGCAGGTGCCACTAGGCTCATGAGCAGCTCCTCATCTCTGGTGAGGGGTGGATGGATGTTATGGCCCCCCCCTGTTGCAAGGTGGTCATCCAGCACGGCAGCGGCATGGCGACGTACATGGCGAAGCAGGTCACTACTACAATGATGGCGGACCTGCTCATACGTGCCGCTGTGCATGCCCACCTGAATTACCCTGTGGACCACATCATTCCACATGGCGGTGTGCTCATGCTGGTCATGGCTTGTCCTGGAGAACAGCAGCTGATAGTGTTGGATGAGGCTGGTGAGTATGATGTCATCCTCAGCGGCACTGTAGGCTGGGTTCCTTGGATGTGCCATTGTCCCTGAAAGATATAAAGATGGAAATATGTCTGAGCAACTCATATGGCATGGTTACCATAATACAATACACATATCAGTCCCCTGCCACCACATCAGCTCCAACTTAATGTTCACACAACGCAAGTGGTATGTCTCCGGTTTATCTACCATTGGGACATATATTGTATTGTACAACACTTTCTGCTACGTGTTTATAGACATGCTCCCTGTGGTGACACTAGAGTTACTGGGCTGTTACAGAGTATTTCACCTGCATGCCATTGTCACTACCATTATGTTTCCACATATGCATGTGGTATGCTTGCTATGTGATTGCTACACATCTGCCAGTCTGTGTTATTGGGGATATTTATGCATGCTGTTGGACATGTTCTGGGATTGTGTGGACTATTACAACCCACATATGTTCCATGACAGTGACATAACAGTATGTGTAGGGTATATTTGCCAGCAGGAACACCCCTCACACCTAATGTGGACATGTTACCAGGCCACATCACATCTGTGACCCACCATGGAACCTCATTATCTACTGTTCTGGCACTACCTTCATGTGGAACCACCTCAGGGAATGGTGTCACCCCAGGGAGCACACACAGACATATGTCTGTTACCCACAGTTAGGTCTAGGGTCTGGTGCATAGGGAGCTCCACAGAGACATGGGGTATGCGCTACATCACATGGAGGCATGCAGTACACATACACAAGGTTAGACATGCATGCTTCTCCTGCTCAGCCCACAGCCCAGACACCTTTATGACCATGTAGATGCTGTTGTGACTGTCCATGGGAGAGTACCATGTTCCCTTTTTTCCCATATGGGGGATCAATGGCCTCCACATTCCAAATGAAACTACCCATCCACGGTGTTTACCCACCACATGTGTCATATACCAGCCCTGTATGCTATTTTGTTTGTCACCCAACCAAACCTACATACCAATATGTGCCTACTACCCTTCACCAACATAAATAACCCACCTTCTCAAACAATTGCGATGTGTTTCCAACATGGGTTACACACCACACTCCACAATCCATTTTGCAGCCATGTACTGGTGTGTAGATGTGATGTGTATTGATGTGTGATGTTCTCTCACACATGTCATGGCAGGGGACATGTATTGAGATATATATATATATATATATATATATATATATATATATATATATATATACATACATGTCAGTATTATGTATATGTGTGTATGTGTGTGTTTGTATGTATATATATATATATATATATATATATATATATATATATGTAGACATACACACACATATAAACATTAAAAAAAAAAAAATATATATATATATATATATATATATATATATACATATGTGCATATATGTGTAGATATCATTATGTGTTGTTCATATACCTATATATATGTATAACTGTCCAAGGTTCTGTAGACATACACAGCTGTGAATATATATCACACATATATTTATCTGTATGTGGGGTGCATACAAACATCTGGTCCACACTCTTGTAACTCTCTTTACTTCACAGCTGAACTGTTCTGCCTTGCTGCAACACAGACAGGTGTCACATGTGAACACAGACTAACATTAGGGGGGTATATATGGTGACAGATTTTAGATAAGCATATTATACATCTATGGTAGTTGGGCATGCTATGCTGCACTTTAACATTACTGTCTTGCAGGTAGTGTGCTCTCACACCCATGTGTCTATCATGACAGTATTAATACCACCACCAGCCGTTGGCCACAGTAATGTACAGAACACAGATATCATGGGTCACATCTTTGCCATTCACTGCTGATCTGCACAGTTGACAGGTATATCCCTCTGCCCACAGGGACAGACACTATTGTCCAGAGCAGTTGTTGAGCAGAACATCATAACAGGAACAACTACTGATGGCACATATAAATCATTTCACATTATATATCCTATTATTCTATGCCATATACTACCTGCAAGTAAACACATATATGTTTCGCATACCTTTTATGTTTTTTTCTGCTGTAACAAATCTGTGAGCTTTGTTATTTGTTTTTCATTTATGTTTTTTTTTTCTTTTTTTCTCTCTCTCTCTCTCTCTCAGTCTCTCCAGTAGAGTGATTGAGCTGGTTTGAATAGATTGCAGCTTTTGTAGGTATTGCATAAGATCAGGTGATGGCCTCTGCACCAGTCAGTGTCCACCAGTTGCTAACTGCATGCAGCCTGCTGTGTAGTACTTCAGATAACCACTTTCATGGCAACCCAGTACTATAAAATGCTGACTTCTGTGGGCATTGTCCCTTCACCTTTCCAGTATGGAGAACATCCTTCCTGTGTGTGGACATCAGTGTTATAGACAGCAGGTAGCAATACCTCTTACAGCAGAACCTGCAGACACAGGCCAAATACACATTTGGGTAAGGTTCCAGACCTACAGACAGCATGAGTAGTGATGTTGTGTGCATTGTATCTTACTGATCTTACAGGGTTTCTGTGTACATGGTACTTTAGCATGGAATATAGTCTGTCTCCATAGCTCTCAACTGTGGGCCTGTCCATATGATAGCCAGAGGATTGGCTCTTAGGTTTTGTCTGTGCACCACACAGGTATTGTCCCAGATATATCAGTGGCATTCTGTCTGTTGAGTGCTATCAGTACATGACTACATCCATTTGTATTTCAATGTCGTATTCCTGCATAAGGGTATGTTGCAACAAATCCTGTAACACCAGCAATGTTCAGGGTGTGTAATAGCAATAATGCAAATATGGCCCTGTGTTCCTGCCTCTGTCCTCCACATATATGCCAGTCTTTGTCCTGCTGTGATACAGTGAGGGGTTGTTAGGTAATGGCCTATCATTATTTACTGCTAGCATTACTGCCATCATCCCAGTCATGTCATGGACTCCCACACCAACTGTTGGACAAGGTCCATATATATGGGGGCAACAGCTGGACAACACATATGTGCCCTTGTGCATTTCAGAGGTCAGAGTGTGGTACACAGTGTTCCTTGCCCTTGTATAGCCTTTTATGGGGGGGAGGGTGTTCAATGCCATTAACCTAGGCTGTGACACCTTTTCAGGGATATAAGTGTTAAGACACATTGAGGTGTAAGGGTGTACACTTTCATACATTCCTCCATGGGAACAGTGGTGGGCTACAGCTTACAGTGGTACACAAAGTTCAGTCAGTCAGTGTGATACTGAGATGTTAGGTTAAGCAATATGTATGAGATACTGTGACATTACCACATGTGCTTCATTTACCCTTAGGGCTTGATTACAGGGTGTAATTGAAGGCTGCTGAACTACATCTGTAATTGTTGATTGTTACTTATCTTGAAGGCAAATCCTGTGTCTACTGTTGTACTAATTGAAGGCCTTGGCCTGGACAGCATAGTATGGTATATATATATCCACATTTCTTGCATCTACTGTTTTGTGTGGGCCTTGCATTCATCACTGATTACATATTTCAAAATGTATCTGATGTAAGTACAGGCATACATTATTTTATAGTACACAAATAAAGGTTTTCTGTGTATGCATACCTGTGTATCGTGTCATGTCCTTTGAATTGTGAGTGGGTATATGTTTAATGTAAGTATTCTCATTTGTGGGAATGGTTGCCACACTACACATTTCACAGTTGCCAGTCGCAGGGCTTGTGGCTGAGGGATATACTTTGCACCCAGTACTTCCACACTGCTTCTGCATATGTATGTCTACTGATACCTTTTGTCTGTGTATATGTGTATGTACCTATATATATCTCATATATCTATATCTATATATATATGTATGCATATATATATATATATATATATATATATATATACACACACACACACACACACACACACACATATATATATATATATATATATATATATATACATACATATGAACATATTTATCTATCTATATACAATTGATGTTATATGATTATTTGTGAGTCATATATATATATATATATATATATATATATATATATATATATATATATATATATATATATATATAGATATATATATGCATATAGCTGTCTATCTGTCTACATTTTTGGCTCATATTTTGGCCTGTAACTCATTCTCTTGGCAATTGACATGGATGATCGCAGCACTGAAGTCATTAACTAGTGCGGACACTTTTGTGTTTCGGACTTCATCTCCTTCTGCATTGTGTTCTAATACATATAACTGTGTAACTAGCAACATTTTAAGTGTATTAGAGCAGTAGTTGACATATACCCTATTTGTACCCACATTGTGGCACACTTTGTCCAGACTTCTTGCATTAACAGGTTGTGTGGTATGATATTACTACATTTCCTGTACTGTTGACTGATTGTGCTGGATGATATGTTTGTGAAAACATCATGGCTATGTATATCAGCCATGGTTTAATGGTAAATCACTTTGTATATGGTGTGCAGGGTCCTGCATTTGAGCCTTGCAGCGGCAGTTTAGTTTGATGCTGGGCAGAACATGGCCCGTTGGATACAGAGTGATTAAGGCACTTCAAAGCAGTTGTGTGCAGGTTTGCACAGAGCTAAGCACTACCAACTTCCGGCTACAGTTTCTTACACTTAGCTTCTAAATTGTTTACCTGTGTAGGCATAGCTTACCCCCATGCAAATAGGCTGAAACCTGCTTAAAAGTGCCTACTCCCGCTTACCCCCACATTAATTTCTTTAAAAGAAAAGAAAAAGGGGTGGTAGGAAAGTGATGAAAAAGGGGCACAAAGAGGGAAAGACAGTAGGCAAGATAGCTAGGGCTGTGCAGTAAGAGTGTAGGGAAGGTCCTTAGCTGCCCATTTCTTCTACAGCAACAGCTGTGCATATGCAATTAATTTGGAGGTACATTTGAACACTCCAACCCCTGGGCGAAGGATGAGGACACCAATAATATGTTGTGATGCCAATTAGACCAGATTACATGTGTCCAGTGGATATGTGTGCAAAATGGACAACTATGTATGGGGTGGGATTCTTTTTTTTTTGGGAACAGATTGCCCTTTTTTTTTAAGGTGAGTGTGGGATGTTGGGGAAGGAGAGTAGGTATGCTCTGGGAGGATAAGTTTGGTAGGATGACAGACAAGACAGCATACGGGGTGGTATATGACACATGTGGGGGGGGACACCTTGGATGGGGAGGGGTGTTTGGAAGTTGCAAGCCCATGAGACCCCAAATGGAAACAGTGGGACTGAGGTCCACACCCATGGGCAGTCACCACTGCACCTTCACGGCCCCAAAGGTGGCTGTGCAGGGGGCAGTGTAGGAGGGGCAAGCTCACCCTCTAATTGCACCACTCAGCCCTCAAGCTGGAGTAGCCGGTCTCGAAACCCAATATCGAGCTCCCTACGCACCACTACCCGGACTTGACGATGGGTGACATGTTCCTCTCCACGCCCGCTCCCAGGGGAGGTGAGCCACATCCCCTGCAGTGGTTCCACCTGAAGGTTGGCAGGGCCAACGCAGGAGGAGATCCCAGGCTGGGCTTCAGACGTGCTGGTGCCCAGTGCCATGGCCAGCTGAGTTGGGACAGGTGGGTCCGCTGGGACCAGCCTTCCCATATGAGCTATGTTGTAGCAGGTTTATGACAGATATGGGTTAGTAATAGTCAACAGCTTTCAGGATTAGTTATAACAGCATGCATAGGTATTCCCATTAACCCAAAACATCAGATTTAAAACAGTTGACGAGCAAGCAGAACACATACATATATGGAACAACAGTGGCCATTACAAGAGCATGCAAGTTTCAGTGATGGCAACAGGCCACCAATATGGGTGTATTTTAACATGGCACATGCATAGAAACAAATGTGAATATTTATAAACCATTAGGACATATGTTCCAACATAAGTTTGGAGTGTACACATACCAATTGAGGTGTGTCATTGGGTTATTTTTGCACATATGGTAGGGGTGAGAGAGGGAGAGTTCAGTTAACAACTAATATATCCTTGTAGTTTTGACAACAATCTTAGTCACTGCAGTGATCTGTCCCTTACATGTATTATTGCACTACCTAATGGCCTTATATTGTACACTGGTATGTTTATAGATTACTACATATGTGACCTGTGTCTTACATACAAGTGTGGCAGGATTTATTTATTTATTTATTTATTTATTTATTTGCAGTTGGTTAACCAGGATAGTCCATTGGGCCCTAAGAACCCGTTTTCAATGGAGTCCTGGGGGAAAAGCTCCAAAACAAAGGTTACAAAAATTATTACAGCAGCTTACAATTTCAAATTATTAGTAGGTTAAACACAAAGCTTTAAAGCAGTGGTAACAAAAGATTGCAGCAGTTTACAATGTCAGTCATTTGTGGGTTGCAAACTAAATAAAGATTAAGCTGTTACAAAGTAATTTTTAGGTTTTATTTTGTAGAACAGCCCAGATTTAAGTAGGAGCAAAGAAAGAGTTTAGTTAAAAATATTTAGAAAAATAAAGCATTGTGGTAGTATATATATATAGTTTCTTCAGAAGAATAGTAGAGTTAGAGAACTACAGTTGACTTAATTATTTGGTGTCTGGTAATATATGAATAAGTTGAAAGTAGTAAGTGGAGAATAGGCTATGAGAGGTGGGAGCAGGAGCATTCCCAAGAGGATGTTAGATGTGAGTGCAGTGATTTTTTAAAAGCAGGGAGGTAGGTGGTGATACGGATGGAGGGAGGAAGGGAGTTCCATAGTCGTGCCAGGGCAAAGGACAGGAGGTTTTTTCCTGGAGAGTGAAGGGGTTTATACAGCTCACTTAGGTTTTGGTTATTAGATCTTAGAATTCTTTGTGGCAGGTGCATTTTAAAGGTAGAGCTGAGAGAGGGACAGAGAGATGGATGAAAAATGAGTTTGTGAGCAAAAGTGAGCTGAATATAGAAGAGATAGTTGGGAAGCTCTAGCCAGTTGAGTTTGTGAAGAGATGTACAGTGATGGGTAGATGATTTGTTACTAGTGGCAAATTTGGCAATTTTATTATAACAGGAGGACAGTTTAGTTTTGAGAGATGATTGTAGGTTTGTTAGGAGAGGGGCACCATAAAGAAGGGAAGGGATGAGAAATGTAGTAGCAAGAGTGAGTTTAGTAGATGTAGTGAGGAATCGATTGTGTCGGTAGAGCATGCCAAGTTTTTGGTGTTTTTTTTATGTTTAGTTGTAGGTGGCTATTGAATTTAAGCTGATTATCTATTTGGACTCCTAGTAGTTTAGTTTCAGATACTAGTTCAAGAGGTGTGTTATTCTGGTTAGTGATGGAGAATAGTTTTCTATCAATGGTGTTTGTTATTGAGGGGATAAATACCATAAGTTTGATTTTTGATGCATTTAGTGCTAGATGATTGTCCTTCATCCACTGTTCTGTAGTAGAGAAGGCGTCTTGAGTCAGTTTTAGGAGAGCAGGGATGGATGTGGCTGCACAGATAATTGTAGAGTCATCTGCATATTGAATAAGTTTAGCATGAGGAATTGAGTGGAAGAAATCATTAATGAATATATTGAAGAGGAGAGGACCCAAAATGGATCCTTGGGGGACACCAGTGGGTGTGTTAAGGAAAGATGAGGGGGCGTTTTTCCACTTGACAGCTTGTTGCCTGTTAGAGAGATAGCTGGTGAACCAGTTGAGAGAGGAAGGGGATAGGTTTAGTTTAGATAGTTTAGTTAGGAGAAGGTTGTGAGAGATAGTGTCAAAGGCCTTAGAGAGGTCAAGAAAGAGAATAGATACAGTAGAACCAGAATCTCTGGCTTTATTTACGGTTTCCAGGAAGGATAGGAGGGCAGTCATGGTGCTGTGACTGGGTCTGAATCCGTGTTGTGTGGAAATTAGCAAGTTATTATCTAAGAGATAGGGAAGAAGTTGAAGATGGATACATTTCTCTAGGAGTTTTGATATGGGAGAGAGGATGGCGATAGGATGAAAGTTAGTAATATTGTAATTATTGCCTCCTTTGTGTAGGGGAATGATGAAAGCCTTTTTCCAGAGTGTCGGTACAAGACCTTCTTGGATAGAGCGATTGATAAGGATGCTGATGGGGAAGGCAATGGCTTCAGCTGCTATGCTGAGGAAGGATGAGGGAATGTTATTGGGGGCATTGGTACATGGTTTAAGTCTTTGCAGGAGTTTTCTTATGGTAGAAGTAGGAATGGGTTTTAGGGAGAATGGTGGGAGTTGAGAGATTGGGGATGAAGGGGGTGATAAGTGGGGGGATGTAGAAGTAGGAGGTGAGGGATGATTGGAGAAGGATGAGGTTAGTTTGGTAATAGAGTCTCTGAAGAAAGTATTGAATTGGGTAGCCAGATCTATATCTAGTGCATTAGGGTCTGGGCTAGGGTTATCAGTGGAGCCAGGTTTTAGGAGGGTAGTGATACATTTCCAAAATTTTTGAGGGTTGGTTTTGTGATTGTTTTGGAGTAGTGAGAAGTAATTCTGTCTATCTACTGTGATAAGCTTTTTAACGGTATTGTGAAGTGTTTTGAATTCATTTAGGGTGGTGGGAGTTTTGTTTCTTTGGTAATGTGTCCAAGTTTTGTCTCTGAGTCGCATTGCAGTGAGTGTATTTCTTCTTAACCAGGGAGCGGTATTGTTTCTTATTCTTTTGGTTTTTATGGGGGTAAAACTATCTAGCACATTTAGGAAGGTTGTATTGAAGTGTACAACTGCATTATCTAGGGGAAGAGTTTTTAGTGAGTTCCAATTAATTGATTTTAGGGTTTCTGAGAAGGATATTGGGTTGAATTTTTTTAGGTAGCGAGTGGTGATGTACTTATGAGTTACTTGTAATGGAGATGGAAGGCGTCTGGCAAAGATGAGGAGGTGGTCACTGAGGGAATCAAGAAGAGTTCCACTATCAGAGTAGTAGTGGGGGTGAGAGACTAAGATCCAGTCTAGGATGCTGCCACTGGAGAAGTCTTTAGAGGGTCTGGTAGTGAGGTTGATGAGTTGAGAGTACTTGTATAGGTTGATGTTTAGGGGGTGAGTAGGGGAGTGAATGGAAGACCAATTAATATTTGTGTCTCCCATGATAATGGTTTCATTGCTGATATTGGTTGACAGCCAGGATAGAATATCCTCAAGTACTAATGTATTGTCTCCATGGGGGATGTAACGTGATGCTATGCAGATGTGTTTGTGTTTATTTAACTGAAATAGGGCTAGTACTAATTTTGCACTGGAGAATTGAAGAATGGATGCAGGTGTTAATGCAACATATGTTGAGAATTGCTCTCATACACTTTGGGTGAGGTGCTAGAATGACAGGTTTGTTTTCATATACATTCTCTGAGTAAGTACATGTCTGACTATCAGTTATATGTCATTAATGGCTGCCTACATTTCTTGGATCATTACACTGATCATTCAGGGGAACAGGATACCAGGCTGGGTGATGTGGGCCATTTATCTGGACATGCTGGACAGATTGGAACAGTTGTGGGGTATGACTATGCATACAACTTTCTATTTGAACATTCTAGCAAATTCTGCACAGTCGTTGGGTGTAATTATACATACAGCTTTCTATCTGAACATTGTAACAAAATCTGTACAGTTGTAGGGTATGAATATGCATAAAACTTTCTATTTGAACATTCTAGCAAATTCTGTACAGTTTGGGTGTAATTATGTATACAGCTTTCTATCTGAACATTGTAACAAAATCTGTACAGTTGTGAGGTATGATTATGCATACAACTTACTAGCCTTCTCGGGATTCAAACCCCTGCTGTGTGTGACAAAAAAATTACATTTAACATCACAGTACACTGTGCTATCAGGGAATTGATGTGAAGCTTTCTATTGTTTTCTGTGTAAGTCTCCCTCACTTGTACAATATGACTTACCTCTTGGCACTTCCAACATTGTTATACAGAACTTCATACACATTTTATCTGCATACCACAGTGTGGGTTGTTGTTGTTGTATCTTTTCGGCTTTTCCCAGTTAGGGTTCGCCACAGCGGAACTCCGGTCCGCTAATGATTGGCAGTAGATTTTTATGTACCGAGTTGCCAGCCCTGATGTACAACCTTCAACGAAGGTACGCCCATTCACGCATGTCTCCACACAGAAGATGCTTTAGCTGAGAATCGAACAGGACAATGTCTTACTGTGAGGTGACAATGCTACCGCAACACCACCACCGCAGTCCGTGCATACCACAGTGTGGGTAACACTGCTTAATACAACAGTACCATTTATAGTATGCAACAGTTCAACAACATATGAAAGAAGTGTAAACAGAAGCACTCCAGGGGTTATACCTTTATTCACAGAATATTACACATTTATTTCTACTGGTACGACACTTTCTAAGGCTCTTATATTTATTTGTTATGAGAGTACATGCTGAATAATTACTAACCTGCCTCGCGATGCAGCCTTTTCAACCTAGCATCAGTAGCTTGCTGGTTCGCAGCCCGCTCATCTGCAGCTGTCAGAGAAATACAGTGATATTTTGCCATACCTATCCATAGTATACACAAGCCAGGCAATTATTAACTACTTAGAATGCATACTTACTTAGTACTGGGGCATTAGGCATCTGCCGAGACTCCTGGATCCACTGTTCCAGTACTTCCCCTCTCCGCTGCTACAGGTCAGCATGGTGGTGCCTGACCTGCTCACCAGTCCGGGGGATACCTATGGCACTGGTAATGTCATGGGCGAGACTGTCCCAGGCCTCCATTTTATTCTGTGAGCTCTGGTACTGGCCCTGCAGTAGTCTCTGCTCATGGTGTTTTACCAGGAGCCATACCATGATTTCTGACTCCTGGATGCCCCAGCGCTGCGCTCTGAATCGAGTGCCTTTACCCACACCAGCCATTCTGCCTGCAGTAGGAAGCTACAACCAGTTATGCAAAGTATTCCCGCCTGTGGGGATTAAATACGGCCAAATTCCCACACTTTCTGTGATTGGCCAGTTTTGAAAAGGCTAAGCTATGGGCACACCTGCTTACCTAAGGTTGGCAGTGCTTAAGGAGGTATACCAATAGGCAGATTGAATTGGCTACCCTACACATTGCTTACACTTAACAAGCTTAGCTGTGCAGGGGTTAGCATTGTTTAACAGTTACTTAGCATTATATTTGGTTTTGGAAGTGATTTATTATTCATTGCAGGTTATATATGTGTCTGGTAGCCACAATTTATGTGTACATACACTGTATGGGGTCCTGGGGACATCTACAATTTATTACAATAACACTTCACATCTGTGCTTACTGCAGTACTCCAGTTCACATATTTATGTGATGTAGCAGGGTATACAACATAAGGCTGTATAGAAAGTCCTTTCACATGTTCAGCTTGTTTTCCTATGGAGATGTTTGTATCTTAAAACCTCACTCTTATGTACTGTTGTGTTGGCTTAGTGGTTAAGTACTGTGACTACAGAGTGCAGGGTCCGCGGTTCACAGCCTGCAAAGGCTGGTTATTTTTTCTGCCCAGAATGGCGGCTGATGCATACTGACTGGTCAAGGCAGCTTTGAGCACTTGTAAGCAGGTTTGCGTGGTTTTGCGTGAGGGTAAGCAATGCTAACCTACGGTTACATATGCTTACAGAGAGTTAGCTTCAATCTTGCTTCTCCTGTGTGCGCATTGCTTACCCCTGCGCAAACGGCCTTAAACCTGCTTACTAGTGCTTAGTTGTGCTTACTACTACTTACTAGTGTTTAAGAGTGCTTACTACCATTTACTAGTGCTTACTAGTGCTACATTTTAGACAGTCATAGTGTAATGATTCTTAGGAAGGTGGGGAATTTGAAGACATGTATGGACTTTTCATTCATTACGCAGTTTACCTTCCATTTGTATCTGTCATATTGTATGGGTCACATGATTATCTGTAGACTTTGCAACATTATGACACTGACTCCTCACATCTACAGTGAATGCAGCATTGCACTTCAGAAATATATGTTGTTTATTAGGTTATGCAATAAAAATATTTATCATAGACAGTGATTTGGAAGGGAAAATGGAATGTACTGCAGAGGGACTTGAACTGGGAATGACTACTTATAAGGCTACTGCTCTAGCCACTACACTATTGCTGTACTGCTTCATTTGCATATATCTTACTTTTTATCCTCTTTCTGCTATTTCACCTGTATTAACCGTAGCTAAGCGATGGGCAAACCCGCGCACCTATGGTTAAACCTCGTCCATTTTATTAAAAAAAAGAAAAATCTTTTTATTTTTCATCTTCAGTATTGCTTTTATACATGTGGTGGGATATCACTGGGGATATACATATGTCTATGAGCGATCTCGCTCATTGTTTACAATCATTCTGCAGTCCTTCATTGCAGGGGCATGTATATTGTGAGAGCTCTGCTCTCAGACATGCCCCCTGCACTCGTCCGTGCTCCTTGTAGGATTTGGAGCTCAGGCAGCAAACCTTCATTAATAGGAATGGAGCACTGCAGTCCTCCTGCTAAGTGGCCGCTTACGTGCAGGATTAGACTAGTCCTGCATGAAAGATTAGTAAATCCAGGGGATGGTCTTTTAACCTCCTGGAGGTTTTCCCCACATAGAAGGCTGGACATTGTTTACACTGAGCAAGATAAACCACATTTGAGCTGTTACAATTGTATCTTCCTTTAATCTTGTAAATAATATTCCCCTAATAAAAAATTCATTACCACTAACAATAAAAGGACACTGAGTACAGGAGCCACATGTTTTCATACCCATGTGTACAAGCTGTTGCTCACTCTTAAGCCCCCATTCTAACCAATTCTTAAATGACTTATCTTTTCTATAAATCATTATGGGTTTTCTCCCAATTTTGCACTAACATTCTGACATTCTGTGTTTTTTATTCTGTGGGTTTTTAAACTTGGAAATGTGTTACAATGTAGAGTCCTGATGAAGTTCCACAGAGGAATGAAAGTGCTTAGCTCTTGTTTTTTAATAAAATAGTGTGGTTTGGAATTTTACTGGCATGCATCTCTGCTGCATTAGTGGTTTATGTTGGGTTCCTCATTTGTGTTTTCATTCTTAAGCAAAAATAATCACTACAGTATGTATGAAATGTATTTTGAAACAACATGCTAGAAAATGGTTATTAAATTGAAAACATAATATAGTACAAAGTTTCATACAGTAGTAAGCAGAATGCAGAAAATATAGATAAGTTTGTAAAGCAGAAAGTAACAAATATATAAACAGGAGATTATTCGAGGCCAAGAGCCAATTTCCAAGACTACAGCTGTGGAAGCTGTAGGAACTATTGACTATTAGTAGACTTTATTAAAATCAGAAGCAGAGAGAGGTGGGAGAAAAGGTTTCTGCAATAGTATTATAGGAGGGGAAGTGGATTAAGTTGGGTCATAGCATAAGCATGTCCATGATATATGTAGTTTCCTTTAGTGCTGTTTTGAAAGAGTTGGGGTTAGAAATCTGTCTAACACTTAATGATAATTTATTCCAAGAATTTGCCACTGAGTAGCTGTAGAGGAGCTTACCAATGTTTTATTGGGAGTATAGACTTGCAGAAGGTGATGTTGGGAGCTATGTAAGTCTCGGCTGAGAGTATAGGGCTGGATGAGGGTAGAGAGAGGGCGTCAGGAGGAGGGTTCATGTAAGACAGAATGAGCTATGAAAAGCTGGGATAGTAGGATTTGATTAATAAATTCCAGCCACTGAAAGTTTTTCAAGGCTAGGCAGTGGTGAGAGCAGTAGGGTTAGTTAGAGGCAAATCTTGCTATTTTATTATAGGTCAGATTCAGTTTCGACCAAAGATTGGATTGGATATTAGTGAGAATAGGAGCAGCATAAAGAAGGGTGGGGAATAGGAATGTTTGTGCAAGAGAGAACCTAGATAGATCTGTGAGGGATTTTTTATGCCTATATAGCAGGCCTAACATTTGATGTGCCTTTTTAATGCACTGCTGAATACGGAGATCGAACTTTAGTTGGTCATCAATAATAACTCCTAGCAATTTGGTGTGAGGCTCAACAGAGATGATGGTTTTGTTAAGGGAACAGGCAGTAAAGGTAGATTTATGATGTTGGATAGATTTAGGGAGGAATAGGAGAAGTTTGGTTTTCTCAGGGTTAAGTAGCAACTGGTTGGAAGTTAGCCATTTTTCAACTGAATGCAGAGACTCTTGGGTGTGGGTGTGAAGGTGGGTAGGAAGGAGAAGATGACGGTGGAATTGTAAGCATATTGTATGAAAGATGAGAGTGGACAGGAAGAGTGTAGGTTATTAGTAAAGATATTAAATAATAGGGGTCCAAGGACGGAGCCTTGGGGTACCCCAGTTTGTACTGGTAAGAAGGGAGAAAAGTTAGATTGCCATTTAACTGCCTGGAATCTGTTGGAGAGATATCTGGACAACCAAAAAAGTACAGAGTTGGAGAGATTAAGGGTAGCTAGTTTGGATAGAAGTGATCGGTGGGAAACAGTGTCAAAGGATTTGGGGAGGTCCAGAAACAAACATGAGATTAGCTTGTTGTTGTCACGAGAATCTGTGATAGAATTAATGAATGATATCAGAGAAGTAGGTGTACTGTGATTTGGGTAGAAACCATGCTGTGTAGGGGTAAGCAGATTTTCTAGGGGGAGGAGATTAAGGAGCTGTTTGTGGATGCACTTTTTGAAACTTTTTGACAGGGGAGATAGAATGACAATAGGCCTGAAATTTGAGGGGGTCAGGTGAGTTGCCACCTTTATGTAAGTGTATGTCATAGGATTTCTTCCAAATTTCAGATACAGTGTTTTCTTAGATTGACCTATTGATTAAGATGAACATGGGGTAGACAAGAGAACTGGCTGCGAGTTTAAGGAATTGAGGAGGTAGGTTATCAGCTGATGGAGAGCATGTTTTAAGTTTGCTAAAGAGTGACTTGATATAAGTTGTGGGAATGGGTTTAAGAGAGCATGAGGTTGGATGGGTTGATGAAGGAGTAGTGGGGTAGGTGATGGTGTTATTTTTGGTTAGATTGAGAATAGAGTCAATGAAGAAGGAATTAAGAAAGGTAGCAGTATCAGTAGGAGAGTTGTTAGGGCAAATACCTAGGAATTATTTCAGATCCCTTTTCCCCTTCCATTTCTATGCAGAAAGTATTATACAAAAGGTAATAACTTAAAGCCATCTATACCATTTGCAGCTATCTCACCTTTTGTTCCAGAAGAGTATTGGATAAAATGCCCTGGAGGATAGATAAGGGTAATGGCATTATTTGCAGTACTGTAGAGATAGTAAAGAGAGTGTTTGATTTGCAACTTGCAGTTTAAGGAAGGGTTGTAGTGTTCATTTGTGTGCTTTAGGATGAATACACAAATATATCACATAACTGATAGGATGCTTGTTTGCTATCTATTTAAATGTGCTATTAAAATTTGGTTTATTTTGAGGAAGTGTGGGGTATATTCAAGAAGAAAAATACATTTATCTCAGTCTATGACTGGCTTGTGATAAATTGTTGTCTGTTCGGTTTTGGCTTATTGTTTTTGTGTATTTTTTAATACCTTTGACCACTGTTCAACATTTGGGATCATATTCTATACAATTTTTGCTCGCATGGTATAATGTAATTAGCTGTCTATGTGCAGTCATTTTACTGCCTTATGTGTCTTCTCTAATCCACAGATTTAATGAATCACGTTTAGGGTCCTGGGTTATCATTTGTAGTTGTTGGATTTATTCAGATTTTTTATAATTTGTTCAATAACAAATTTAAATTGTTTCTCCGTTTGTAATTATTTTTTATTATTTTTAATTTTATTTATATTGAATCACACACATATATATATATATATATATATATATATATATATATATATATATATATATATATATGGCTCTACCTTGATCCACCAAAAGCACACTTTTACTAAACTGAAATGACTGAGCTGAGTTCTGCAATAGTGATTTCAATTAAAACTCACTTTTACGAAACTTAGTATACTGTGTGGTTGCCATAGAGTGCAATACAGTGAGCATAAGAGAATATTCCCTTTTCCACACTGTAGGGCAATCTTGAAGTTAGTATATATAAATAGTGGGGTGTGTGGGGGGAGCTGCATAATTGTGTTTTTATTATTTGTGTGTGTGTGTGTGTGTGTGTGTGTGTGTGTGTGTATGTGTGTGTGTGTGTGTGTGTGTTTGGGTGTGTGGGTGTGTGGGTGTGTGTGTGTGCGTGTGTGTGTGTGTGTCTGTTTTCTGTGTGTTTGGTAAACTGAGTTTCACAAAAGTGAGTTTTCACTGAAATACACTTTTGCGGAACTCAGCTCAGTCATTTCGGTTTTGTAAAAGTGTGTGCTTTTGGTAGATCGAGGTAGATCCATATATATATATATATATATATATATATATATATATATATATATATATATATATTACAGAGTTCCCTGAAAACTTAAATATACACGCAGCAGTCTCATCCAAATAGGCAGTCTGATTCCATTCAATCTAACCACCATTTAATTAGGAGAAACTGTTTACCACCTCTGGCCTTGTGCTTTAAGCAAGTGTTAGAGGCACCCAGGCATCTGCATATATTTTAACCTGCAAAGTGACTATGACTAGTCTGACAATAAGTGCTTTAGTGTCCTAGTTTGTAAGCAATAGCCTTATAGTCTGTAAACCTTCCTCCATTGACATCCTGCTCGTCAGCTTTTACTCTCTCCTTGCTAATAGACACTAACATGTACTCCTACTACTCAAACTATTTATTTTACTAATATTTTTCTTCACTTCTTCTAGACTTGTTACTCCCATTATTTATATCCTATTGTTTTTAGTGGAACTGCATGCCTTCAAGGAAATCACCCTTGGTCTCTTACTTCCTTTCTTATTTCTCCTTGTGTGAAACAGTTACTAAGCCAGTTTCATCTCTGAGCTAGTATTTGTGCACAGTCAACATCGACTCAGTACACTTGACTGTCTCTTTAGTTTGTTTTTATTTTGCTATAAAAGTGTTCCTTCAAGGAAATAGACATGTATGTAACAGTGAAGGTTGCAGTTTGAGAACCGGTCTGTGGACTATATTTTATGTAAGTTATAAATATTATGGCAGCCTAAAACAAAGAACTTTGTCCACTATAATAGCTCAATTTCCTTAGACCACAGCAGTACCATTGGTACCTTCTCCTTTAACTGTGCTCAGTTCATTGTTTTTAGCAGTCCACTGTCTCCCTTCCTTGAGTTTATTTTTCTTCTTGTGAAGCCACTTTCATGTTCTCAGTCAGTATTTTTCCACAACTGAATAATTACATTCTGGCCTCCTTTTTCTCATTAGTTTAGTGGTCTGTGGGGGTTGAGGTAGGCTTTTGGACTTTCCATTTCAAAGTCCATAGAAACCTCCTTACATTACACAGTTGTTCAAACAGTCAAGTGCAATGTTTTTACTGTTATCACCATTAGTCAGCTCAAGGTGATATTGGGCTAACTATCTTACTAAAACTGTGTCCTAGAGCAACAAAACTAAGACATTCATCTACTAACACAGAGGCCTTTTAAAGTGCATTGCTCCTTTCACTTATCTCTCAGCAGATTTGTGGCTGTTTATGTTAAGTCACTGATTGTTTTCTCTGTCCCTTGACACATTTTCATCCTGAATCATTCACCCTCACTAATGCTCTGGCTCACTCTGCCCCTACCCTACTCCCAAATCCCACCCACCCCTTCTTAATCTACATTTACACTTCCATAGCACTAGTCACATATTCCTCTAACCAATACTATCAGTTCCCTCCAGTAGGAAACAATCAGTACAATTACTCCCAACAGTAACACCCACTCTAGTTTACCACCCAAGACTCTCTCACAAATTATCTTAATCCATGCCTCCTGAAACTATTGAATTACATCTCTACAACAAACACTGCCCCCCTAACATGTTTTATCCTAATTTACAACAAAAACAAAACTCAAGTTAAAATAGATGCCCCTAAATTAGATTATTTTACCATTTCCCTCACTCTACTAGTCTTTATCAACAATTATCAAATCCACATCCTTCAAATACTTAAGACTTCAACCAATCCTCACAAAGAATATCAACATCTTCATAGCCTGTCTTTCTCCATAGCATTCTATCCCTACAAACAAACCACATTTGATTTATTTTTCTATAAATATCAAAAAACTAAGTGGCCAGTACCCAAATTTATGATCAAATATCAAACCAAGACCAAAATATAACTGTCCATACTCTTCACTCTGTAAAATATCATTTCAAAAAATTAATGGAGATATTCACCCCAACCTTGGTCCAGCTGTTCATAAAACCATCACTTCCAACCCCAAAATAAACCAGTCACCTAATGCATCTCAGCAAAAAACAGAATCCAGACTTACCTTACTAAATATAAACCCAAGAAGTATGAACAAAAAAATCCATGACATACATGCTTATCTTGCCACATACACTCCTGATGTTGTCATAGCTACTGAAACCTGGTTAAAAAAAACAGAAATAAAGGATAATGAGATCACCCACTGGATAAAATATACCCAGGAGTTACAGACAAAACAAGCATGCAGGTGATGTAGAAATCATCTATAAAAAAATCCCTAACCATTGCTTTACTTCCAGAAGAAATATCCAAATTTAACAATGGGCAACTACTAATAACACTCCTAAAAATCAACAATAGGAAAACTATATGTTTAACAGCAATTTTTATACAACCAGGGAATTATGTTAATACTGCTGAAAGCATCCTATATTGTATATTCCAACAAATTAATCATGAAACTATAATACTTGGAGACTTAAATATAGACTGGCAACTCAAAAATTCCACAGCTCCCACTGAATCCATAAACTTGTTCAATTTCAGACAATTAATAACCACCTCTACTAGAGCCAATTAAACTTCAGGGAGACACTCAACATTAGTTTGTATACTTACAGATAAACTAGACAAACTGACAAAAGTAGGATGCCTCTCAGATAGCATAATTGACCACATACCAAAATATGCTATTAGAACTTACCATAACCTAGATAAATGTATTATCTATAATCAAATATGAAATACAACTGATTTCAGCAAAGATATTTTCAATGAAACACTAAAAAAATATTACTGGAATGTAGTTAGAGCAATGCCGCTAGATACTGCTGTAGACCACTTTAATAACATATTCTTACAGACCTTAAAAACTATCACCAGTACGTAATAAAATAATAAAGTCCAACCCTGCACCATGGCTGACAAAGGAAACAAAAAGTCATGATAAGGGATAAAGCCTGGAAAAAACGGTATAAAAATAGAACTCAAAATGCCCTCCAGCAATTTAGACATCTTAGAAACCTTGCAAAACTCTATGTCAAAGAGGATAAACAAATATACTATACAAACCCACAAGCCAAACATACAAAAAAAACAAAACTTTTTTGATCATCACTAAATAAACTACTCCACCCTGGCCAGACCACTAGTCCCTCTCCAAAAAGAGATGATATGACAAACTTTATCCCCACACAGTTTATATCTCCACACAGTTTAATTCCTACTTTACAAAATCAATATATTTTTTGTCTTAGACACTAACACATCTGCCCGCCTCACTCTGTCCCTGTCCAATCAAAACATCTGCAGCTGTTCGGTTTTAGTCCAGTACCTACCTCACTCATAAGACAGTTGCTTCTTAAACTAAAAACTTCTTCTGTAGCTGTAGATCAACTACCATCACACTACCTAAAAATGGCTGCAGAAGCCATAGCCTTCCTTGTGTCCATACTAATTAATAGGCCCATAGCAGAAAGATAAGTCCCATCACTGAGGAAAAAGTCCTACATTATATCACTGCACAAAGGCAGCACATCTATAGAGTTTAATAACTACAGACAGATAGCGATTCTCTCCCCACACTACAAAATATTAGAGAAATACATCCATATACAGCTGATGCAATACTAACCTCAAATAACCTGCTCTCAAACACAACATGGCTTTAGGCCACAGCACAGCATAACTACTGCTCTACTACATTTTACCAATATAATAAACTAACATAGAAATGATGGTCTGCTTGTGTCACAGGATCATAGGGTCATAGGAAGTTACTAAGCTAATGGCCCTAGGGCCCTTACAAGTCTAGCCAAGTTCTACCCTTATTTCCATGATCAGTACCAATTACTTCTGTCTAAGAGGGACACAGGTGGAACCCCTGGGGGTCAATTTATGGTTATCCATCCAATCGTCTTGCATAGACAGTCAACCCTTTTAGCATGAATAGAAAAAATTCTTCGATGGTTATGTGGTCAGATTTTATAGATGGTCAACAGCGGTTTAGTGGTACAATAGATTCAGGGTATGAAGTTCAGTCTTGATGTCTGGTGACTGTGTGAAATTCTGAATGTTCTCTCCCTGTCTGTATGAGTTTTCTCCAGGGGCTTTGTTTTTCTACATCTTCCCAAAACATGCAGGTTGATATTTACTTGTGGCCAAAGACGTAACAGAAAATGAACGAATCAATGAATAAATAAATAAATAAATAAAGATAAGTAGATGATTTTTCTTCTGCTGAAGAATTTTGGTGAAGTGATGGACTTTATCTATATAAAAAAATACATTTATTATTGTAGCTGTCATAGAACAAATGACCGCATCTTTGAAGAAATCATGGACTTAAGCAATCAGTCTGCAGACCTTAGCTGTACCTTTATATCCTGCCTGTAAAAATCACAAATAGGAGAGAACACAAGACTCAGTCTCTGTGGAAACAAATTTACTGTATCCTTCATTAAGTTTGCTAATGTCAGACCTCTAACTTCAAACTGACAAATGAGCGGCTTGTATGAAATCTTGTCTGTGAGAAAAGGTGAAATATACCTTTAGAAGTGTGTTGTGTGTGGAAAACTGTAGCATGTGCCTTTAAAACAGAGGCACTGATTGCCTGTTTTGTATTATATAAAAACAGGTTGCCTATTTAGAGAAGACCAGAAAGTAAGTTATTCATTGTCAGGTACAAAATGGAGTAAAGCAGCAGCTTTACCAGAAGGCCCAAGATTTGTGGGGTCAAAGAGCCCATTCTGGGCTAATTGTGGATGGGGCCTGAAGCAAACTCAGGTGAAGATTTTTTTGTTGGTTTTCCATAGGTTCATATGTGTTTACTAGACCAATGACCACAAGGGCCTTTTTAAACCTAGCCATGCATCCCAGATATCTGACAAGTTTGCTACCTTGATAAGTGTAAGCATGTGTGTGGGAGATGAACCATTTACAGCTTACCTGTGTCCATTAGAGACATAGGTGCCAAACCAGGGATGAATTTCCAGTTTCCCATCCAGTTGTCTAAGTTGCACTTGAATTGGGTTATGGAGGAACTCTGCTTCACATGGATGGGGAGCCTGTTCCATAGACAGGCTAGTCTCTGGGATACATACCTATCTCTCCAACAGGTCCTATTTATATCACAGGCAAGGTTTAAGTCTTTAGAATGGGTAATTCTGGTGCTGTTTGTTTTGTGGATATGCAGGAGGTCCATCAGAGTAGGGCTTGACAATGCCCTGTATGCCAGGCATAGATCTCCCCTCAAAAACTGATTTTAAGCTGAAGGGAAAGCCTGATAGCATATACAGCTGTGTTTCCCAGAGTGGGTTATATTTCCATTTTCTTCTGCTTTGGATTGTTGTTATTCTATAAGTGTGTGCTTTAAGTGTGTTTTCAAACTTTGACAGTTCATTTTACATCTTGAATTGATTCTTTTGGATTGCATTTCAGATAGCAGGATATTTGCTGTTATTCTGTTCTTTACCCTTCAGCTTGTGAATTGAATATTTGCTGTCGCTCGTCTAGTCAGGATAAAATAGAAAAGTCTTTGTGGGTTCTTTTCAAACAGCTTTATTATGTACAAAGATATCAGGATCAAGACTTAATAACTTCAACTTAGGTAAACCTATAAGCAAACTAGCTATTTCACTCATACATGCTCACTCTCTGGCTGCACTCACAAAATGGCACTGAAGCTAGCACATGCTGGCTATTTATATGCATGTGCTCTCAGTGAAACACTTCTTAAAGATACAGCACACACACTCTATTCTACAATTTCTTTTCAGCTACAGAAGGGAACAGGAACAGCTTTTAATTCCTATGGTGTTTTTCAGTTCTCTGTGGATGTGTGACTCTGGAGTTAGTATTTTTAAGTAAGGGAGCCTGGGGAACAAATGCCCCAAAATAGAGTATGCAGGGGGACTTACACTTGTTTAAAAACAAATTTGTTGTTGCTTTCGTTTTTGATTTGTATGTCTATTTGTTTTTTTTTCTCTTTGTACTAAATATTTTGTTTTCATTATTTAAGGCTTTTTTGGATTCCTCACCAGCTGAGTCCTATGCCCACCACCTTTAATGTGTTTGACCTAACACTAAAATGTGGACTACTCTCACTCCTCAGTTACTGAGCCCCTATGGCATACATCAATAGCAGCCCTGAGACCCAGTATGTTTGTCATGTTCCTCACAAGAGTTTCCAGAGGTATGAGGTAATATGTCTTCTTCATATCTAAAAGCAAGTGGCTACAGTAGTAGAAATGTCCCATGATTCCACCAACATCTCTGCTTGGCCAAAAGGTTAAGCCCCTGTTCCACAGCCAGTATGGAGTCTGCATTGCTTCTCCTGACTCACCATTGAACAAACTATCTTTTTTAGCACCTTGTAATGAGCTTTCCCAGGAGGCTGCAGAGTATAATCCCCTCTATCATTGCAATATACCCTCCTGCCCCCTTCTTGAAAATGCCATTCAAAAAATTTGGACATTGTAGAATTTCTGAAAATGGGGGCAACCATACCAGTCTGCCAGTCCTAAGAAAATATGTCCACATTCTATGCAGCTCTGAAAAGTACCTTAATGAAAACTCCCAACATTGTCTTGTGCATTCAACACTTTTGACAAAATCTCATCAACCAAAGAACACAGACTTGCCACAGAGAAACTGTTTAATCAGTTCAGTGACATAATCTACACAGATAAGTTGAGTCTCATAAATTGCTTCTGTTATGCCCACTGGATTCAGGAGTTCCTAAATCTTTTCCTTACACCTCCTGAAAATGCATCCAGTTAATATATTCTCCACCACTGATGAGAACAGCCACTGTCATATTCCACAGCTGCATTCTGACTCAGTGTAGGTTTGGTAGAACTTCTTGGAGACCATCTACATTCTCCATGGCCTTGCCAAACTTGTGTAAAATGCAGGTCTTCACTTTGCTTTTTGCCACAACTGCTGCTTTCTTGTCAGTTTAGGATCATGGATTAGTACTAGACTAACTGCCCTTGCGAGCCATTTTTTAAGCATGGCTAATTATCCCTTGTGAGACTGAAACCCTAAAACTTGTGTTTGTAAGGCAAACACCTTAACCATTAGGCCACCCTCCCAACCCTTAGCAGCTTGTTGGTTATATCTGCAGAATACCCTGTTATCATTACCTAAAAGGGCTCTATATTTAGCTTGATAGCTTCCCTCACATCTTATGTCAATCTGTGGATTTTAGGGTTGCTGACATGACAAGAATTACCAGCCTTTCAGCCACAGTTCTTTGCTGCCACTTCAACTGTTGATGTCTAGAACAGTGATAATTCAGACACTATGACTCATACCCCATTTCCCACAGAAGCATCATCTAGGTATTTTGAGGGTATCCTCATGCACATTTGGGTGCTTGTCCAGCATCTGCCCATTTATCAACTAGATTAGGATTAATTGACCACAATGCACTTTGCTTCTCACTGTTGTCTGTAGTCTTGGGTCTGAAGAAATGACAATAGAGTTGATCATTGAATTTATTTATTGATTGATTGATTGATTAAATTATTGTTAACCAGGTGTTCCCACTAGATACAAATGTTCCTTTTCAGTGATGACTGGAAAGCAGTTATATAAGAGCTTCCATATTTTTCCATCTATTTTTTATCCACCCTATTTAATAAGGTATGTCTCTATTACACCTTTTTTATTGCATTAATGCTTTACCACTGTTTACTTACTTTTTTCTGCCACATTACTATTGTTACACAAGTACTTGGAGTCAAGCAGTATAACTGTGTATGAATCAAAACCTTTTGCTACTGTTAAAAAGAAGCTGACAATTACCTTTTTGTGCAAATTACAAAAACTGTTGGATTTATCCACTTTACTTAATTATGCTGAAATTTATTTCCCCAAATTTCCATAACTTTTATTTTGAACTACTAACAAGAGTTGTAAGATTCTACTCCTTTGTTCTGAGGCAAGATTTCTGCAGTCCTCATATAAAATCCAGTTTTGGGAAGTATCTGAATGTGCTTGCATTTCAGTTGACAAAATATATAGATATGTGAAATCCAACTTGTTGGTCATTGGTGCAGTGAGCGGCATTGCCGCATCACAGAAATTGGGCCTTACCTGGAGAACTAACACTGCAGATTCTACAAATCATCCTTGCACCCAGGAAGGTTTCCACTGGGTAATGCAGTGTCCCCATATATTCTAAAGACATACCATAGGTGAATTAAGGATACTCCAAATTGCCTGGTCTGCTGGTGTCTGGGTGTGTGTGCTTGTGTGTGTGTGTGTGTGTGTGTGTGTGTGTGTGTGTGTGTGTGTGTGTGTGTGTGTGTGTGCATGTGCTTTCTGCAATGGACTGTCAGTCTATCCAATATTAGTTTCTCTGCTTTTTGTGAAATGATTGCTTCAACAGGTTCCAGCTCCCTTTTCACCCTGAAATGGATTAGGTGGGTAATCACAGCATAAATGTATGATATCCTGGAGACTAAAATATTTGAAATAATGCAGACATAAGGGCACGCAGATTTATTTTTATCAAAGATTACTATATTCAATGTTATCATGTAGACATTTCAATTTAAAATTGTACATATTGCAGTTAAGTTATGTCTTTTGAGATATTAAACACATTAAATGTTCTGCTGATCTTCTGTATTATACCTGCCATGTCCTGGAACAGCAGAACTGAAATTATGAGGTGAAGCATTACAATGGCAAACTAACAATTACGCATTTACTCAACTGCAAATATTTCTCAGTTCTCATTATCAAAGCTCTCCGCTTACCTTTCTTCTGACTGTGACAAAAATTACTTTTCATGTCTTTCAGGAAACTTATTTTTACATATACTTTTCAGAATCAGCCATGGGTGGCATTTTAAGAATTTGGCTTGTCTTATTTATACTTAATAATCATTACAATGTTAGAAATTTGACAGTGGTGTCTACTGAAAGCATCAATAATTATTTGTTAAAAATCTAAGAGCAAAATGTAAAGATCTACTAAAAGAAAATTACAATTTATTTGCTTGTCCATAGTTAATGTGTCCTGTTTAAAAATATGCAAACCAGGGTACCACCAAAGAGGTTATTTTTATTCAATTTATTCTAGTTATTTGTGCACACATGCTCACACACACACACACACACACACACACACACACACACACACACACACGTGTGTGTGTTCAGTATGTTTCATTGAATGTTTGTTATACTGAATGTTTCATTGAGAGGATTCTATAGACAAACTGCTAGTTCATCCCTGTGTGCTGGCATTTGTTTTTCAGGAGTGCTACATTGTGTGAAGTGGGATTTTGCCCTTTTCCCATTGTTTTGTGATCTCCAAGTTGGTATAAATAATTAGCAGGAGGTGTGTAGCTCCACTCATGGGGGTTGCAGTGGGCATAAAATGTTTATTTTTTGATTGCTTGAGTTTCAACTATTTGTGGCCGATGTAGTGTTTACCAATTCAGTGAGTTGGCAATGTAGTGAAATATAATCATATATATATATCTATGTATCTGCACTTGACTTTCTTATATATCGACATCTCTCTACCTGTCCATTTATCTTTTTGTCGGTCTGTCTCTATTTTAGCATAGGCGATTTAATAGTACAACAGTGCCAGAGGTAAAAGTAGGTAGTACAGTATGTACATGCATGCTTTAACTTATATTTACAAAATCATGTTTATTCATGTCTAAATAAATCATACACGGGATATTATGTTTGAATAAACTTTAAAGGGAACTGCAAATACTTTCCTTCCTAATAAATGGGGGAGACAAAACAATTTTTCATGCAGTACCACATAAAACTAATACAATAAGATTTTAATAGCCCTCTCGAATACCATCTCTAAGCATGTTTAGATGGAGGTTTCTTTTTTGCTGGAAGCAGTCTCATGTCTGATATCATAACTGACACAATTCACTTCACAGATGACCTTTATAACCTACTACATTTCAGTCTTGTGTTTATGCTTGACCTCCCATTCCCCTTTCCCACTGAATTCAACTCTTTGCAAGTTGAGCAGATTCTTGACAGGGACATCTTATCAGTCTGGAATGTGACAACATTTTGGTTCAGATTGTGTTATCAGCCTCATATTTTCTCCTTCAACCTCAACTATCAACCCCCCCCCCCCCCCACACACACACACACACACTCTACAGGCAAGCAAGTAACAGGTCTTTGAGATCAGTCACACCCTCAGCCACCATCAAACACTTCATATGGGAAACCTTTCAGAGCTCCAGCAACACGGCCTTCAGTCTGGAAAATAACTGTCATCAAGGACTTCACTGTTGTCAAAGGAATTTCATCACACTGACAATACTTGATTACAAAAACAACAAACCAGGAATGGGTTACAGTTTTACACTAGGAATGCTTGTATATGTCTTTGAAGAAAAAAATTAATGCTGTTACTGGAAATAATTCAAGTGACATCATGTTTCATGTATTCTGATGATTGTATTTCTTAAGTAAAGTGATGTGATTTATTGGAAAATGTTACTTTTCTGTTTTTGTATATTCTACGGTCATAAACAGTTAAAATGGTATTGCTCTTCCAATTGAACTAAACAGTTTTCAGGTCAAGATCACTATCATCTCACAAGAAGAGAAAGAAAAACGGAAATAAAAAGTATATTCAAGGTACTAGAAAGGCTAACTCAAGATCAGTGTAATAGACAGCATCGATCCTTTTAACCTATGTTGTTGTAGCTCTATTAAATGCAGCTCCTCCAAAGTGACACTTGATTTAATAGTGCTGCATGTATTTATGCATCTGATTCATGAATCAAATGTGATCACGAGTGACCCATTTGATACATGAATAAAGTCTTGATTTGACATGATAAACAATCTTACATCATAATACATAAAAGTAAAATGTGAAGAAGCTGGAAAATATGCTAATGAATGTCACAAGCCTTACCAATATACATACTCATCACAATGTACAGCCTCTCCAGTGCAGTTCCAAAGTTGTGAGGAACAAATTATCTTTGCAGATTATTCTGGCTCTGACAGTAGACTCTATGAAGCAAGGAGAATGTACCACACATGGCAGCATACTGAGCATGCATAATATGCACAATCTTAAGATGTCTGCACATGCTTGCTTTGTGTAATAATTTGATCAGCCTAATATAAATATCCATAGAATATGCACATCGTATGAACATTTGTAGATTGCGCTCTTCAGAAGTACATATCTATGTCAGATGTCATTTATCGGACTTTTAAATATAGCTATGCCATTGTCATGTACCAGCCTTATTAAATACAGATATCTGACAGTTTTTAAACTACCCTTGAGCATACATATTAACAGCTTCTATTCTTGAATTTAGGGGCAGTGCATTGTGCAGATATGGAGAGAGTCATGCTAAGGTTTACGTGATTTTGTGCATTTTACTTTCAAGGCTACTCTACAGCACAGCACTGCATTGTGGAGAAGATATAAAAAAGAGTGCAGTACATGTTAATTGAGCTGAATGGTTAATATATTCTTTTATTTATTTATTATTGTAGTTTTACATCTGTGAATTTGACCTTTTAACTCTTCCTGCATCCCTTGTTAAAAAGGTAAATAAGAGGCGGTAGGGTAATGCCCATAGTTAAAATTAATACAAATATCATACTCCTCCTGAAAGTGATTATTGCAGCATACATACAGCACAACGTTTGTCGTGCGGTATTTACTTTTGTATAACATAAACACTGCTTTCCTCCTTCATGGAGAATGAGATGACTTGCCTTTGTTTACATTTGTTCACAAATGGGACAATTGAAAAAAAGTTAGTTTTGACAGCTGTTGCCACTGGCTCCTGGTGTATTAGTTTGTAAACTGCCCTCTACTTCCTGTAAGTTTTAAGTTTTCATTTCCACAAGGTGTAGCTAGATACAGAAATAACCATTTGATCGCCATTGACAGTGTGTAAATATGTAACTGTGGCATTAGTATGGCAGATCACATTTATTGGGACAGGCAGACATTAAGTAACATGGATCCCTAGACAAAGGATTTTATGGCACCCTATCACAGCCCACCAGTCACCCTCCTGCACCTTTTCTGGTGTCCCCTCCCCCATTGATCCCCTGTCCTGGTCTTCCCAGGACAGCCAGGTAGATTTCTTCTTTCTTGTTTTTCATACTTTGTCTTATTCTTCAGCTTTTCCTCCATCCTTTCAACACCCTTTAACAGGCCAAAACTACACTTGTATAATATGGAAAACTAATTGAATTACTTTTCATGTCTGTGGGCTGCTAGCCCCCCCCAGATGCAGTCATTTTTTAGATGCTCTGAGATGCATTTTAGAAATGTTTCCAAATCGTTGAGCCAGTGATGGCTTGAACTAAAATCAAGAGTAAGGAAAGTCTTATTTTTATCTTTGGGGAATAAATAAATTGCATCGAAGGCTTAATTTCAAAGCTGGAAACTGCTAGTTCCCAATAAACTGAGAAGACAAATGCTTATGAGGATATATAAATCCATACCTGTCAATCTCTTAGCTCATGAAATCTGGACAAAGCCAAAATAATGGGAGGAGAAAGGCCTAAAAATAGGGAGAAATTTTAAATATTGCTCTTAAACGCTTAAACAGTTGATAGGATAGCAGGTCTTACATCAGCACACATTTTCTGAAGCATTATGAAGTCTGAAACTTTAATGTCTGTAATTATTTAGTAACCACAGATTTTATGAGGAACAAATTAAAAATATGAGGCAAAAATCTGGATACTCTGGGAAAATCTGGGCAGTTGAGAGCTATGGATAAATCTTATCTGTGAATAGTGCCTCTGTTTCTCTCTACCCCCATCAAAGAAAAATGATCTTCTGTTTACCTGTCAGATATTAGATTGACATGAGAGTGAAAGAACAAACAGCCACAGCCATATATTTCAAGCCTACTCACCACTGCCTATAAGAGGCAACCACTTTCTTTGTACCCTTTTGCTGTTAGACTTTAAGAAGTTTTAAGAACAAATAACCACAGTAATTTATTTAAACTTTTTGCTGTTAGACACATATACAGGCTTACTTATCCTACCCTCAGAAGATAGCGACTTGTACATGTCTGATGTTTGATTGTAAGAAATGTGAAAAAAATAATGATCATAGTAATGTATTTATTCCTACCTGTTGCTCTTAGACAATTCACTCCCTCAGGACAAGTTATAGTGAACATCTGTGCATACCTCCAAGGTTGGGTTATAAGGAATGTTAAAGTAATAATGACCCCATTGTCCCTGCTCCCTACACAAACTATAGCAAACTTCCGTGTACACATCTGTGCTTTGATTGTGAAGAAAGTTAAAGAAATAATTGCTGCACTGTCCTTGGCCCAAACAAAAGCTATGCCAACCTTCTGTACACACCTTTGAGCAGGCCCCTTTTTACACTAGGTCAATCCTAGACCATACAGTGAGGTGGGGCCTCTCTGCTATGTCCATGTCAAAATGTCTTTTTTCAGCCAGAAGTCCAGGGGCCACCATCCTTCCACTAAATATCTGATGGTTTAGATGTTCTGTGATGTATTTATATCTTACCTTTGAAAGATAATTACTTGCTAACTGTTCCTTTTCTTTTACTGCTAGCTGTAAGAGTTATGAATGTAATACCCAATATAATGTAGGAACATAGATTTATAGGTTCATAGGTTCATAGGCAGGTACTAGTCTATTGGCCCTAGGGCCTATATAAGCCTAGCCAAACAGTACCCTGGCGTTTGCCACCCAAGAAAATTATTTTCCTGTGTCCCTGTCAAGCAGAGCCACAGAAGTGATCCCCGGGATAAATTTCCTTTCTCCCATACAATCATCAAGATTTTTCTTGAACAGTGTTAATGAGGAGCTTTGTTTGATATAGATAGGTAGTTTGTTTCAGAGTATGGGGAGTCCCTGGGACAGGAATCTATTCCTCCAGCATGTTCTGTTTATTGTGGTGACAAGGTTTAGGTCCCTAGAGCATGTAGCTCAGAGGGATTGAGATTTCTTTAAGTGGAGCATGTCCAACAGCTCTGGGTTTGACATAGCTTTGCATGTTAGGCAGAGATCACCTCTGAGTAGGCGATATGCGACAGAGTAAAGCTGGAGTTTTTTGAGACGGTCTGCGTAGGGCATCTGTTAGAGGCCGGTAATCCTCTTTGTGAGGTATTTCTGTGGCCTTTCCAGTTGTTGTAGATGTCTTGTGAGGTACATACCAAAAGGGGCATTGTATTCTATAATGGGTCTAATGAGTGATGAGTAGAGGGGAACAATGACCTCTTTTTTCCAGGATGAGAAACCTTTTGTGATGAGGTGAGCTACGTAGAAGAATTTCCTAACTACTGTGGCAATGTGATTATCAAAGGAGAGACTACTGTCCACCTGTGTCCCATGGTCTCTTATCACACTCTTGGTGTTAAGTAGACTACCACCTATGTGGTAGTTCATGGGTACATAGTTTTTACCAAAAGGGATGACAATGCACTTTTTGGCATTGAGCTTGAGGCCATGGCTTTGACACCAGGCATCTGTCTCATTGAGGCCCTTTTGTAGGATGTCCACATCATTAGGAATTTTGATTATGGCTCCTAGTTTGCAGTCAACTGCGAACTTTGTTAGCCAAAGACCTTCTGTGTTAGCCTGTACTTCAGAGAAGTAGATACCAAACAGGAGAGGACCTAGGACTGAACCCTGTGGTACTCCACTTGTCACTGGTCTGAAGTTGGATTTAGAGTTTGCTACTTTCACAGTGTGGGTTCTGTCAGTGAGCCAGTTGGCAACCCATCTTGTGACATAGGGATTTATACCTAGTTTAGTGAGCTTATGTATAATTCCAGAGTGGGGGATGGTGTTGAAAGCCTTGGTGAGATCTAGATAGGCTGTGTGAACCACCTTACCCTCATCTACGGCTTTGATCACCACTTCAAAGAAGTCTATCATGTTTAGGAGACATGATCTGCCTTTTACAAACCCAAAATGGGTAAGGTCCAGAGTTTGGAGATTACCAATGTCATTGTTTATAAGTTCCATGATGATACATTCCATAGCCTTGCAGACCAGGTGATTTTGTTATTCTGTTATATTATTCTTCACACATGCCAAAATGTACTGAGACTGTCCTCAGAAGCCAGTGCATAACAAGATGCACACACACACACACACACACACACACACACACACACACACACACACACACACACACACACACACACACACACACATGACTTTAAACAGAAAGATGGAATAACAGCCTAGAACTCAGCCAGAGAACCAAGCACGACAAGGTGGCAAAGCTAACTGCTGCACCACTGCCAAAGGTCAATTACTTTCATACACATACTGCCCAGACCTCCAAAGATGGCTACTTATTTTATAAAGTGCTGATGTTTGACCAAAGAGATATTCTTAAACTTCAATCACTCCTGAAATACACATTTACACACATGAACCACAGCAAACTTTTACAAGTACAGTACATTCTATGTGGTTGTTTTTCACTGTTTTCAGCACATGCAATACTTTATACGACATTGCATTTGCCAAGTCAGATCAGTGACTGTTTAACTCTGACCACATAACAGCATGAGTAAGTCACTTTTATTCACCAATGGCCTCCATACCTATCATTTGCTTCCACTTTGAGTGTATTGACCTAAGATGCTTCACACAAATATACACAAATAAAAAAAAACAAAAAACAAATATACACAAATATACAGTAGCCCTGCAAAGCAAGACTGACTGTTTAAATTGATCATGACAACTGGGTCAGTCATTATCATCCACAGACAATCTTCTCAGTACACCACAATTGTAGCCACTTTGGTGCTTTATCCACCTCATATGCAGTGATGGGTTTCAAGTTTGTTTCACAAAAATTCATAGTAGCCCCAGTAAACTATTAAAACTTACTTTACACATATGTTCACAATATCTGCAGAGCATGATTAATGACTATATAACCTGAACAAACAATAGAAGGGTCAGGCAACTTCATCTACATACAGCTCCAACCCATCAAATATAGCCACCTTGTAGACCATGTAAACTTCAGATGTCCAGTTATGACAATATTACTAATAGATGCAGTAATGCATTTCAGCTTTGTTTCACACAAACAGCAACCACAGCAAAATAGTCCACATTTCTTTGCAGTGATACACAGTTCTGCAAAGCCAGAATAATAAATATTTAACTTGTGCAAATGACACCAGGTTCAGTCATTTTCATCCATGGCTGGCACTAACACCAAGTATGTATAGCCACTTTGTTGAAAGTGTACACCTCAAATGTCTGGTTTAATAAAATGAATAAATAATTGTTAGAGTAATTTATTTCAGTTCTTTTTTTCAAGCAAGCACAGTAGCCAACCACAGTAAAGTATTCAAATGTGTTTTTATGCAAATGCACTTTAGCCCTGCAAAACTATCCAAAGTTTGTAATATCTGATTCCCTACCAAAACAACAAACTTACTTTATAGCACACATACTGTTATGGGTGAACTGTACCTTGACTAAAGCATTCTCCCACAGAACCACAACTGCTTCTTTATTGCTAATGGAGTAATCACATCTACTTCATTTTCAAAATGTGTGGGCTTTCTTCTCCTTGCTTTCCCATCCATGATCTTTAGACAATGAATAAGAGAGTTTTTGAAGCTCTCTGATTCATTGCATAGATTGTGGGTAGGAAAGAACAGAACATTTAAAAACTGAGTAGACTACGCAAGCATACAGCACCTCCCCAAAGGGTGCTATGGCAGTATTTTCTTTACTCAAATATAAATAAGAAATAAAATTCAGAAAAGTGTCCCTAACTGACAGCTTAGGTGGCCACCTAATTCATGTATACATTATGCCAGCTATGCATTAGGATAATACATAGGTTCATAGGTTCATACACTGTTACTAGCCTAACAAACACTTGGACCTTTATAAGCCTAATTTTATCTCAACCCAATTTTTCTCTGACTACCTTGAGTATCTATTAGCAGGGGGAGTTTGTTAGTAAGGTGGTAGCTAAGGGTCTTGTAGGGGGATGTTAATTGGAGAACATTATACTTAGGTTCATAGGT
The DNA here is from genome assembly GCF_019279795.1 of Protopterus annectens. NCBI lineage: Eukaryota > Metazoa > Chordata > Ceratodontiformes > Protopteridae > Protopterus > Protopterus annectens. The sequence goes on from NC_056726.1 coordinate 1,390,020,514, forward strand.
TCATAGGTTGGTACTAGGCTATCGGCCCTAGGGCCTATACAAGCCTAGCCATAACAATTCCCACAATATTTACTTCCCTGGACCCCTGTCTAGCTGGGTGACTGATGTGATCCCTGGTGTAAATTTCCTATCTCCCATCCAGTCATCAAGGTTCCTTTTGAAGAGGGCCAAGGAGGCGCTCTGCTTGACATGTATGGGCAATCTATTATAAGTTCATAGATACTTACTGATGACCTCTATCCATCAGACACATGGGAACCAGACTGGGGCTGAATTTGCAATTTCCCATCCAGTGGTCAAGGTTTAATTTGAATAGGGTCAGGGATGAACCTTACTTCACATGGATGGGAACCTATTCCGTAACACAGGGATCATTTGAGTCACATATGTGTCCCTCCAGCATGTCACAAGTGAAGTTCAGATCCGTAGATCTAGTGTTTCTAGTGCTATTTATTTTGCAGATGTGCAAAAGATCCATCAGGGCTGGATCTGAAGAAGTCTTATTAGACAGGCATAGATTGCCTCTTAGGAGCCTGTAGGATACTGAATCCAGAGACTGTGTAGGACAGAGTATTCATGGCCTGGATTCTCCTGGTGAGGAACCTATGTGGGCCTTGCAGTTGTTGCAGATGTCTGGTTAGGTACATGCCAAAGGGGGCAGTATACTCATTGATGGATGTGATAAGAGCTGAGTATTGTGGTAATGTAACTTCCCTGGCCTGGATGCCATACCCTTACCTATAAGATGGATGACAAAGAAAGATCTTCTTACTATCTTTGCTACATGTTGCTCAAAGGCCATATTACATTCTGCATATGTTCTCAGATCCTTGTCTTCTGGATCAACTTGTAGGGGTGTTATATCGATGAAGTAATTAACTTGGGTGGACAATTTCCCAAAGGGAATTATAATGCATTTCTTGGCATTGAGTTTTAAACCACGGCTTTGGCACCATTTATTTGTCTGTTTTAGACTCTCTTGCAAGATGTTTGAGTCACGAAGGGCATATATGATAGCTCCCAGTTTACAGTCATCTGCGAACTTGGTGAGCCAAAGGCCTTTGACATTAGCCTTGACTTCCAAGAGAAGATTCCAAAAAGGAATAGGCCCAGCATGTTGCCCCGAGGTACTTCGCTGGTGACTGGTTTCTTGGCGGAGGTAATCTTACCAATCCTGACTTCTTGGGTCCTATCAGTGAGCCAAACAGCAATCTAGTGAGGTATGAAGGGATTTATGTCTAGATCAGAGAGTGGGGCATTGTATTGAATGCCTTGGCCAGGTCAAGGTATGTGGTATGCACTGTTTTAGTGACCTTCTCAAAGAAATCAGCCAGGTTGAATAGATATGAACTTACCTTAACAAAACCAAACTGGGATGGGTCTGGTATCTGTAGCTTGCCAATGTCCTTGTTGATCATTTCCATGATACTTCGTTATGGCTTTGCATATTAAACTTGTCAGATCGAAAGGTCTATAGTTACAGGGGTTGGTTGATGGTCCATCCTTATGAAGAAGAGTAACTGTTTTAATCCTCTCTTCACTTGGTACGTAACCTGTTTCGAGTCTGTAGCTGAACAGTCCATCAAGTGGTCTTGATAGGTCATGTTCTGTCTATTCAGGAGGCAACCAAGGATATTGTCAGAGCCCATCGAAGTAGTGTTGTTGGTTTTAGTGAGTGCCATCTTAACCTGATCCTTGCTAACAGTTTGGGGAGTATGCTAGTATGGATTTTACAGACGGTAACTGGGGTGGGGATTGAATCTTGAGATTAATTTATCAATGAGTAGATTCACCATGTCTCCCTGCTCAGTGAAAGTGGTGCCATTAACCACCAGTTCAGCACACTGCTGTTTTAAGATTCTGGACATAGACAAAGAAAACCTTCTAATTATCCTTAGCCTATTCTGATCTTGTAGTTGGCCTTGTTAAACTTAATTAGTCCTCTTAGTTTCTTGTTTAGTTGAATCAGAGAGCACTTTTCTTTATTGAAGTTGCTCTTTCTGATTTTGGCCATGACTTTTTTGTTTTATTATATACCTTGTGAAGTAAGGATTCCACCATTAGGGTTTATTTTTGGTGTTTGTTTTGGGCTCATTTCTGTTAGGTACGTCAGTCTCTATGCAGCCATTAACATGTTTGTACAAGGTTTCTTTGAATACGTCTGTATAGGTAGCTGTGGTCTGGGGGTTAGGGGGAACCTTGAATTTTGACAAACTGTCACTTAATTGCTTGTAGTTTGCCTTAAAATAGTTCCTAACTGTTACAGGTTTAGTTGGGGTTTTCCAGTTGTTTTTTTTTTAATTTCAAAAGAGACTTCTTTGTAATCTGATTTCATTAGTGAGGACATGACATGGGTGGGGGTGAAAGGGTGCTCTCCCATTTTGGTGAGTAGTAGATCTAGCATATTTGATAGTCTGGTTTGAGTTTTCACTATCTGGATGAGGATGTTTGCGTTAATAAAGTCCAGGAAGCATTACGCCTATGAGTTTGAGGCAGTGTGTTTCCCAATCTACAGAAGGGTAGTAAAGACACCCGCAAGTAGGGTCCCCATATTAAGGAGCAGCAGGTAAAGTGGGAAGCATCTGAAGAAGATTTACCACATGTGTGATGGTTTGGAGCATTTAGTAGGAGGGCAGTGGAAAAGTCCAGTTAACGTTACACAGCAAGGGATGGAGAAGAAAACTTCCAACTCTGACATAGGCAATGTTGCTGAGTAATGGGCCAATGAATTCCCCGTAAATGAACAGCAGAGTGTCACAGGAAATGGTCTGGAACTTTCTGCAGAATATTCACAAGAAACAGAAAGCAAAGCAGATGCTCTCAGTCCTGAAGAAAATGATATAAAGGAAGACCTGATTGATTTAATAGCGATGGATAGGCATATTGGGGAAATGAAAGAAGTAGATTGTAGAAAGTAAATAAAACTCAGCATGTTACAAGATTGGTAAAATAGATGAATGCAGTAATCAGGGCTATTAAGAGAAATTCATGTAATGCAACAGAAATAAATAGGATATAATACTGTGCAGCTAAACTAATAATGGATAAATTGTTACCACAACAAAAATGTAGACTAACTAACGAAAGGAATGGAACAAGTAGAATGTCATCATGGAAGCATCAAATAGAAAAAAACTATAAAGCAATTAAGACAAGAAGTGTCACTGTTATAAGAATATAGGAAAAGGAACAGATCCTCAAAAATATTTAGAAAAAGAGATATGGTAAACACATTGCACAGTATCAAAACCAGACAAGGCTTTATCCAACACTGTTGCCAAAAATAAACTAAAAAATATCAGCACAAGCAGAGTGACTTACGAGTTATGCAGACAAATATAAAGGAAATAAGCAATTCATTGATGACCAAAAAAAGTTTTATAGAGAACTGGTAAACAAAGCAAAAGGAATAGAAACACCATGATAAAAAAAACTAAGCACATTTTTGAGAAGTATTTATAAAGACTCTGTTGTCACAGTAGTCAGGGACTTGGGGACACACATACACAGTAATCAAGCCTTTGACCATCATGTGTCTACAGTAGTGAGGAAATCATTCTATGTTTCGCAACTTATAAAGAAAGGTATGGCGTCTAGGTTCAAGGAAGTTATTGTTCCTCTGTATTCAGCATTCATTAGACCCGTCATTGAGTACAATGCTCCCTTTGGTATGTACCTAACCAGGCATATCCAACAAATGGAACGTTCACAGAGGTTCCTCACTAAAAGAATACAGGGCAAAAGTAAAATGTCCTATGCAGACCACCTCAATGCCCTACCCATGTATTCTGTCTCCAACAGGCTGTTGACGGGAGAGCTATGCCTGCCATACAGGGCATTGTCAGACCCCACTCTGATGGACCTCTTGTATTTCAGCAAAACAAACAGCACAAGAATTACCCATTCTAAAGACATAATCCTTGCCGGTAATATAAATAGGACCTGTTGGACTCAACTCTGTAAATAAGCAACCAAAAGGCCATATTCATCCCTCAAAGCAGAGATAAGTGCTGAATAGTTAGTCTAGGGGTCAGTTAGTATAAGGGTGTGTGTGTAGATGAGGGGTTGTAAGTATGTGTGTGTGTGTGTGTGTGTGTGTGTGTGTGTGTGTGTGTGTGTGTGTGTTCATCAGGGAGGCAGCAGTAGAAGGGGTTTGTGACAAGTTACATTAGGTGTGTGTGTCTGTCTGTATGGGTGAATGGGTGAGTGTATGTGTGAATGGCATCGGGTGGGGAGGGTGCTATTTGTGAGTGTGTGTACATATCTGAAATTACATCCAAATCCTATCCTTTTTATCACATTCTCTGGCGAGTCCTTAAATGGTTAACAACCATGCTAAGCCTCTTTGCTTTTAAAATAAGGCTGGAAAAAGAGCATATTTCACCAGTCAGATGAACATAAGGCTCTTTAAGTAGGCTAGCTGCCATTAACTCTGAATAACCAGATGTGTGATGCAATTTAATATACTGCATCAAGCACTTAGTGAGATATATATTCTCTTAGCCATAGTGCACTGAAAGATGTTCTCATAAAGCAGTTACAGAGACGTAAAGTCCTTAGCAATATCACTAACGAGACACTTCTGCACCAAACAGCAGTGCTCTTTGGTAGTTAGTTCAGATTATTAAATCTCTGTGCTGCTTCCCAGAACTGCTTCCTATAGCCAAGTTATAGAGGATTTGATTTCCTTTAACTTTTGTTTACCTTCTGTGTGATTCTAAGCAAATCATTTAACCAGACAATGCTACCAGGTTACCCCTGAATTTGGACACTTGCGTCTAGTAGGCTGACCCAGTTAACATGTACAAATGTATTAAAAACAGTGGTACATAGCAGTCACATGTAGCAGAGCTACTAGCTTCTTGTCAAGATGACAATATTTTTACATACATACATACATACATACAAATGTTTCAAGCACGGGCATTAAAGCCCTTCTAGCTTGCCAATATGCAAAAACACTTGTTCCCATAATAAATGTCCAGACTGTTCTTAAAAATATCTAAACTAGTACTTGCTTTAATGTAATTTGGTAGTCTGTTCCAAGCATCAGCTACTATGTCAGAGAACCAAGTAGTACACTTGTCATTCCTATAGAATCTTCTACATAGGTTATCTGATGATTATCTAGTACTTTTTGATAACCCCAAACATTCCCAGAGGTAGTTGTCCCTAAATGCCTTATATACCTGAATAAGATCTCCTCTTAAATATCTATACAAGACACTGTACAAGTTCAGATATTTTAGTATTTCATAATAACTTAGATTTTCACATCCATGGATGCCCTTAGTATATTTCCGCTGTACTCTTTCCAGTTTATTCATGCTTGTTTTCCTATAGGGTTTCCATATTGTTATTCCATACTCAAGTTTGGGTCTAATGTAACTAACAAACAATGACTTCATTATGTTTGATTTCCTAGACTTTATAAATCTTTTAATACAACCTATAGTTCTATAACTATCATTAGCCAAATGGTTGATATGATTAGAAAAACTCATAGCTGAATCTACCCATATAGCCAGGTCCTTAAATGAGTCTACAGTTTCAATCACTGTGTGCTGTATTAAATATTCACCTTTCAGTTTATGTCTCCCAAATCTCATATGCTTAGTTTTTGATGTATTTATCAACATATTATTCTCCTGTAAAACTAAACAAGACGAACCAATTCAACTGCAGAATGCTGGTTAATTAATGCTGGTTTATTAATAATACAACATGAAATCAACAAGTATTAAGCGCTTTCACCCATAAAATATACCGGGCATCATCAGGTACTCTGATGATGCCCGGTATATTTTATGGGTGAAAGCGCTTAGTACTTGTTGATTTCATGTTGTATTATTAATAAACCAGCATTACTTAACCAGCATTCTGCAGTTGAATCGGTTCATCTTGTTTAGTTTTACGGGTTGTATTTGTTTGGATATTATTCTCCTGTGCCCAAATGGTCAATTTAGTCAAATTATTTTGCAGACATGCCTTATCTGTAACACTTGTAATCAGTTTACCCAATTTCAGGTAGTCAGCATATAGACTGTAGAACACCTCAGATGAACAAGTAGGGTTTGAAAGATACAATCTAAACAAGTAAGGGCCTAGTACACCTTGACTGTAACCAAGGATTTCACCTGTCCAGTTGGTGTGTGATACTTGCCATGTCCTATTTGTAAACAATGCAGCTATCCATCTTATCAACAGTACATAAATACCTAGTTGTACTAATTTATTGATCAGTGTTTTGTGCATGACCCTGTCAAATATTGAAGTTAAATCTATATAAATCACATCACAGCACAATTTTTCCTTCATAGCTGTTATTATATTGTTATAGAACATCATGTTACAGGTGGTAATAGATCTGTTTTCAACATATGCATGCTGATATATGGCTTCAAGTCCCAGCCTATCCAGTTCTGACAATAACTTATTCAGTATTACCTTCTCCATTATTTTTCCACAACATGAAAGTAGACTTAAGGGTCTATATGATTCTGTGTTTGTCCTACTCCCCTTTCCCTTAAAGACAGGTTTAATAAATGCATGTCTCCAATCTTGAGGAATCTTCTCATATTTATATGACCTAGTGAATAACAGATGTAATGGCAGTGTAAGTTCTTGCTTAAGTGTTCTCAAATCATTACTTATTCTGTCTCCTCCCTGCGCTTTGTTTAGATCCAGTTTGCACAGTTCTTTTTCAATATAATCTAATTTGATTCCAGTATCTGGGGTTACCTGGATGTCACTAGGACAACTTACTGCCCCTTTTGTGGAACCAAATTGTTTTGCATAAGATTTTGTAAATATATCTATAATCTGTTGTGTCTGATAATAAATTTTAGAATCTGCACACAGTTTATCAGTTTGTGTATCTTTACTCCTTTCACATCTTATGTATCTATAAAAAAGTTTTCTGTTATGCTCAATATCTTTATATAAATTTTCTTCAAATTGTTCTTGATCTTGTCTAACGCTATGCTCAATCTGTTCGTCCAGCTCGTTTATTTCAGTTTTCAAATTTGTAGTTTGACCTCTCTTTCATTTCTTATATTTTTTTTGTCTCTCACCTTAATCAGGTATCTTGTTCTTATGTGCTAAAATGAGCTTGCATAAGTAACTTTCAGAACTGCATTAATTTATTTTGGGTCCACTGAAATAAATAAATAAATAAATAAAGTAAATAAAAGCATCAGACATTTGGAGGAGATAATGCAGAGTGATGACACAAAAAAAGTGCATTGCATGACTGTGAAGCCATAAAGTCAAAAGTCTAACACATTTAAACCTGTATTTTCTGGAGCTTAGGAAAGGAAACATGTTATAGCTGAGACTTTGGAATACTTCCAGTCTATCAAAATAAGTCCTTTGGCTAGCTTTCTGATGAACAGACAACAGGTACTACTTGTATCTTTAAATCTTGAAAAAAATAACACATTCACACATTTGCACCACAGGATGCAAGTGCAGCTTAAGACGCATGGTGGGTCCTGATAATACACTGCCAAATAATGTGATAACAAAGAAGAATTTAACAGCTTAAAGCATGGAGTGGGAGAAGTTTCACACTAAGCAAACAGATGTTTCACAATTAATTACAGTCAGGAGCTGTTGGTAAATGTCTACTACCTTCACTCTCAGAAATCACTTGAGAGTACTGATGAGCTCAGATGAATTTGTATATGTTCAGCGACATCACTCAGAGGAAGATAACTAAAAACAATGAATACAAACCATTAAATAAACAATTTATTGAGGCCAAATATTGTAATGGACACCAAATGCTGATTGTTATGGGTAACATGTCCAAGACTGTGATTTAGCACTTGGTGTCCAGTTGAGGCTGTAGTATAGGAACACCACGGCAGTTTTATTCTTTAGCTTGTGGACTCAAGAACAGTTTCTCTTTTCCTTTCTTGCTTTTGTTGGATATCTATTACAGCTCTTGTTCTACACAGTGAAAGCATTGTACAGGGTTTCTTGTAGATGCCATCCCAAAGTCATGTAATGGGCTAATGCTAAGCTCCATAGACATGTGCAGCCTAGACTTCAAAGTCAAAAGTCAAAGTAAACTTTATTGTCATTCAGAAATCACACAAGTGCAAAAACTGAATGAAATTCCCTGTCTTCGGCTCAATGTGCAGACAACATATAGACTATTTTCACAGACATTTACACATATAACACCTAGCTATTACATCATGGACATGCAGGCAGACAGACTAATACTGCACATAATTAGAAAAATATTTTAACACTTTTGACAGTGAACATTTACTTGCATGAGACTTAGTATTGCACAGGTACTTGGTTAAGATATTGCAATGATCCTTTCACAGAAAGAGACATTTAAGTATAGTACTGTGAACGTTAATTGCACTATGGACCTTATGGTTAATTTACAAATTTGTATCATGTATTGCACTGAAAGAAGAGATATTTTACTGCATTGCTACTGCCCTAGATGGCGTATAAGTTACAGTCATGGTGAATATTGCACGGAGTATTAGATGAGACTGATAACCAGGTTAATTCACAATATGAGACAAGCTACTACAGTTTCTACTGACCTAGATGGCCATCACGGAGCATAGTTCCAATCAATATGGATCAGTGCTTTTAACTCTAAGCATTACTTTTGCAGTGCAATCTGGATATATTTGGGGTACATTCAATTTTTGTATGTAATCTGGATATATTTGGAGTACACAAAATGTATGTAATCATTACTAAGCACATGTTGGTCTCAAATACAGGACATAGATAAATAAAAGTATGTCCCTAGGCAATACAGTCTGGTAGTTAGCATTGAGGATAAAGAATATTTACAACCTGTTTTTTGTATTGCTGGATTTGATTGTCTCAGCCTCCATGGCCAACTGTGTGACTCTGGACAAGCCACTCAGCCTGACAGTGTTCCCATGTTACCAGTGAAAAGGGACACTTGTTTCCAGTGGGCTTACCTCAGTAACAAATAAAAATGAAAAACAAAGCTACATTCCATGTAGAAATGAGATGCTGCCAGCATGAAAAAGGAGGAAATAAACTACATAAATTATGGTCTGATTTTTTTCTCTGTATTCATAATTTATTGTCTCTGCTGTAGAACTTCTTTAAATCTTCAAATCTCAGGAAAGTTGTTTCCCTGGTATATGTGTAGTCCTTATTTTGTTTAATGTACCCTACAGTTAAGAACATGTAAATTTTTCTTCAGCAGATAAGAGCATCCAAGCCCACATTATTTACCAATTTCCTTACCTATTTTCTAAGCTATGAAGTGTGTTTCTGCTTCACACTTGGCTATTTATGCCTTCTTAGCAATTTAGGTGTCATCTTCCTTAATTAAGAGAATTACCAATTAATGGTAAGCAATATGATAAAGAAGAAGTGAAGAGGATTAAAAGGACACTAAGATTGTTTAGTGTGCATTAAACAAGATATTGACCTTTTTTTTTATTATGCATATGTTCATATTTATACTAATACTTTCATAACTGAAATGCATATTATTGAGTGATATAGTGAGAAACATAATGGCAACAGACAAAATTACCCCCCCCCCACCCCAAGTGTTAGGCACTGTATGGTGGATGTTACTAGCTGTTTGTTAACCTTCATGAAAATATGCATTATTTTTATATTTTAGTTAATATTGCCAAATCCACATAACTTAGAAACAACTACGTGGTGTTAGCTGAAACTTTGGATGATATGAATTAAAATGCCAATGATACTTGCAAAGTTCATTGCACAGTTTGAGAGATATTAAGGGTTGGTTACATTGTTTATTATGTATATATAAATATTCTTGTATGTTTCTGTATATACCTGAAAAATCTGGAAAGGAACTACTTGTCATTATATAAAAACTTCCAAAATATGGAAAGTTTGTGAAAATGTTTGTTAACTTGCTTTTCAAAAAATGGTCATGAATGTAAATAGGTTTGTAAGCAGCTAGAGGCATGACATTATAGAACAAATAATTGTGAATGAGTTAACTTGTAGCCTGATTTATTCCACTTTGCACTAGCAGATTTTTTCTTGTTTTATACCTTCAATTTTTACATTATGCATTTTCATAGAAGATGCTGTGTGCATCATCCATTCTCTCTGTGTACAAAATGCATATCATGTTTCTTCATAGAGATCCATTTCCTAAGTATTTTTTAATACAGACTGGATGGGCTGACCAAAATGGATCATTTTTCAGTCATGATCTGTGAAACAGGCAACACCACAAAATACCAGTTAGTCAAAAGGATACAATATGGAAAAGAGAAAAATATCAAATAAATCTAATGTATTTATTAATTTTCAACATCTGCTTAAACCGTTTGTATCACTTTGATCCAGAACTTATCCCATCGATCACTGTGTTTAAGGCACACAGCAATCCTGGATGATATCAGTCTGTTGTGAGATCCACATATACACTGTACATACATCTAGGGGTAGTTTAAGAATCACCCGTTCATATACCATTATGGATTTATGATGTGCTAGGAAACTAGAGCTGCTGGCAAAACACCATACAGACACAGGACAGGCAAACAGACTTTGCACAGAAGGTTTTCCAGCCAAGGACCAGGCCTTGTGAGGTGGCAAAACTAGACTATGTTACGCTGTCATTCCATTTCATAACACAGATTAATAGATTCATAGATATTCTAAGGCTACTCAGTCTTTTGACCATTCACTGCTTGCCAGTACCCTCCCTCAAGCTGAAACTCCTTTTACTTTGATGGCCAGACAAGCCAATTGTGGAGGAAATTTGTGGGTCCCCATCCAGTCACATAGGTTATGTTTAAAGGAAGGTAGTAAGTCACACTGCTTAGCATGTAAGTAAAGTTTACTGCACAGGTTATGGAAGTACTGGATTATAAACCTGTCTGTCCACCATACTTTATTTATCTGTTGGTGAAGATTTAGTTCCCTGGTTCTAGTATTGGTGCAGATATTAGCCTTGCAGAGTTAATGAGGCCTAGGAAAATCAGGTCTCTAATGGTGTATTAAGTGAGACAGAGATATCAACTCAGAAATATATAAGACAGTGAATAAAGATATAGAGCTTCTGGCCTCTTTTGGTAACTTTGGGACCTTAGGCCTGTGAGTTTTTTTGGTTGCGTCTTTCTAATTGTCTGATTTGTTTAATGAGATATATTCCAAAGTGGGCGTTGTATTCAATAACTTGTTTGATCAATGAGTAAGGAATTGATTACCTCTTTAGACCTTGATGGTATCCTTTTTGCAATCAGTTGAGCTAAATAAAAGGATTTCTTGACAGCCATTGTCACATGATGGTCAAAAGAGTGTTATCATCCTGAGTACTTAGGTTCTGACTATCTCTTTTGTTTTGAAGTGGTGTATTGTTTATATAATTTGAACAGGGGAGGGTTTGTCTGCCAAATATGATTTAGGACATTCTTAGCATACCAACAGTTTACTTGGGAGAGTTCATTTTAGAGGATTGTATGTCATAGGGTGACTTAACTTTTCCTGTTTGCAGTCCTCTGTAAACTTTGTTAGCTAGAGTCTTGGCTGCTTGGAAATCTGAGAAGTAAATACCGAAAAGGAGAAGTCCTATCTCTGAGCCCTGAGGGACATTGCTGGTCACTTTAATACTTTCTGAAACAGCACCTGCAACTCACACTGTTCAGAGTCTGTTGTTCAGCCAGTTTGCTATCCATCTTACCCCATATGGTTCAATTTTTAAAGCATTCATTTTTTATCTATGATGCCAGCATGAGCCAGGTCAAGATACATAGGCTGCACTGTATGGTCATCTTCTACAGCCTCTGTAACCATTTCAAAGAGGTTTACTAGGCTAAATAAACAGGATCTACCCTTCTCAATCTACCCTTCTCAAAGTCATACTGTTGGTAATCAAGTCTAGTAACATTCTGGATATGAGGCCTGTTATAGAACATTCCGTACCTTTGCAGATGAGGCATGTGAGACTCATAAGTCTGTAATTATCAGGGTCAGTTGTAATGCAACCATTATGGAGGGCCTTCACCACTGCAGTGCACCACTCATCAGGGACAAAACCAGCAGTTAAACTTAGGTTAACCAGTTTATAAGATGTGTTTACAAGGTCATGTTAATTAAGCAACTAAGTATGATGTCAGGTCTCAAGTAAGAATTATTTTTGGTCTTGGTTAGCACTTTCAGTGTCTTGTGTCATATGTTATTACCTTCCAGTTTTGTTCTAAAACTGTGTAGAACAATGAAAAGACCTTGGTTGTGTGTTACATTTGTATCAATTGGTTTCAAGTCAGATAAACATTATTTATGTTGAGGCATTGCCTTTCAACAAGTATTTATGTAATTTCATTTACTGGCGTTATGGTATATATAATACTCTTCTGACCTTTTGACTGGTTAATCCAATGAGTGTTCACTAAGTGATGGTGTTATATTGTGTTTCTCAGTGTAGTATTATGTCCTGATAATTTGCTGTGTACAGCTCTATACACTCTATCACTGTGATTTCTCTATAGGTATACCTCCTGCTGAACCTATTTTGACCTTACATACACAACATTTTCTTACCATCTCTCTACTCTTTCAATAACCCACGTTCTCTTGCTCTGACTCATCATGCTGCATCTTTAAGAATATGTATTAACTTTATTGCCTCCATGTAATATTACAATTTAGTAGAATTGTTCTCTTTTCTTTTCTTTCAGAGCCTGTGGTCACTTCATCCACCCCTGACTTCGATATTGCAGGTGCTCTTCCAGAGCATTTTCACTAAGAATATCGTCATTGTGCAAAGTAAGCAAGTTTAACACATACAGCCTTGCTGCATATTAATGATAGTTAGTCAAATACATGCCTGCCCTGTACTGGAAAGTGTCTGTGACATTCCTCCCAAAGCAGTAGTTCTTATATTCAAAGGACCACTTAATAAATCAGCCACCATCATTTCTTTTGACCAGTAGAGTACACTGTATGTGCCAGTTACTTAGTATCCATAGTTTCCTGGTTTCTACATTCAGTAAATGAAAGAACACCTGTTCTACTTTGTGCCATCTTGTTAGTTGCTGTGTATCAACTATAAACTGATTGCACTCTGTAATAATTGACCTGGGGTGGGAACTCCCTCTTTTTTACATTTCACAAACATAAGAAAAGTCACCAGGACAATCTAACTCTCTTCTTTCATAGAACATACTTCCTTCTACCAGCTTTTAGACTCCATCACCACTAAATATCCTCTAGCCTTACAATGTCTTTCTTCTTTCGTTTCCCACTTCTGTACTACCTGCCATCAATAAAATACCAGTCACTTCACTTGATCATGCTACTCTTCAGTTATCCTCTGTTCTCCTCTGACTGAGACATCCCTCATCCTACCCCGACTCAGTTATAACTCTCAACATCTCTCCAAATCAGTCTCAACTAAAAACAAAAATCAATAATACCCCATGGGAAGATTGGGGGAAGATGGGCAAAGGCTGCCAGCCTAGTCAAATAGAATTTGATACATAATTCTATCATTTGTATATATAAATGTAAAATACAGGCTTGTGTTCTTAAATGAAAGAAAACACTGTAAAATGTGAACTTCAAGATTGTTGCAACATTGCCATCTGCTGTAAGGAAAATTAAGCCAAGCATTTCAAATGTTCTTTGAAGTAAAATTATTTAAATAGTGTTGCCGAAGTGGCTTGCTGAACACATTCTTTCTATTGTCTTAACTTAAGGAATAATTGCTAGAGTGTACATGTGAAATGTCTTTTATTGTTGTAGATTCCTGAGCAGGTGTTAGATTGCTAAATAATGCAGTTTGTGACATGAGAACTCCAGACTAAGTGTTAAAATGATGTAATGTGTATACTGGGAAAACCTAAGTGTCAAAGTGATGTAATTTGGGAGGGCCTAGCAAAGATGTTTGTTAGTGAGTTTAAAAACTATTGTTCAGAGAGAGACTGGGAGCATTTTGATCTTGATATCCCACTTTTCAGCACTCTGCCTGTTGTCTTATGTAAGTAGTGTCTTAGAAGTATGTTTTCTTGTAGTAATAGATAGGAACTTAGAAGAAAGTTAGACGAGTGTTATATCAGAACTTTCCTACTGTATTATTTTAAGTCTCTGTGTGATCTCTGAACTCTTAGATATCACTGTGGTGTAGTAGTATTGTCTTGTGTTTTTATTTATTATTAAATATTTTAAAACCTTTATCTGTGGCTGGTTTGTGTAGAGATAAGTAAGCTCTAGAGTACATTGCATATTTATAGAGTTTATTGTAATAAGCCACTCTCTCGCGGTAGTGGTGCTGTGGTAGCATTGTCACCTCACAGCAAGACGTTGTCCCATTTGATTCTCAGCTAGAGCGTCTTCTGTGTGGAGGCATACGTGAATGGGCGTGCCTTCATTGAAGGTTGTGCATCAGGGCTGGTAACTCAGCATGTAAAAATCCTCTACCAAACATTATTGGACCGGAGTTCCGCTGTGGAGACCCCTAGCCGAAAGGCACAACAACATTGTAATAAGCCACTCTAATAAGCCTTAGACTGAATAGTCACATTGCCAATTGGATAATAATATTGCACAGTAATAATTGGGCACCCTTTTAAGGGCCTTTGGATATCTGGTAAGTATTAGCTGGTGGTGGCAGAAATTACTACCGTAGACTGTGGTGGTGGTGCTGCGGTAGCGTTGTTGCCTCACAGTAAGACGTTGTCCTGCTCGATTCTCAGCTAAAGTGTCTTCTGTGTGGAGACATGCGTGAATGGGCGTACCTTCATTGAAGGTTGTATGTCAGGGCTGGCAAATCGGTATGTAAAAATCTACTGCCAATCATTAGCAGACCAGAGTTCCACTGTGGCGACCCCTAACCGGAAAAAGCTGAAAGATGCAACAACATAGTCTGGGTAAAGGGGCACAGCTGGAGAATCTGTGTCAGCCTTTCCCAGGAGTGTCTGTGAAGTTGTATAAATATTCATCTCAAAGCGTGTGTGGTGTGTCAGCTACCTGGGCAAGGATACAAAGCACTGGTAGGACAGAGAGGGTACTGGAGGTTAGCTTGCCAGCTAGGCTGAGATTTGGACCCTATAGCTGTGCAGTAGGGAGTCTTATTGGGGACCTGGAGAGCAAGGGAGCAACCAGCCCCAGACTGACTCTGATCTCTGTGTGCACTTAATGGAAATTGTACTTTACTGTGTGTATTTGTTATCCTTTCCTCTTATATGAGACTGGTGTTAGTGGTGAGGATTGAGGCTCCTTGATTGCTGGGCCAGGGCACGGTCATCACACCCCATATACTAAAATCATAGAGGGAGACATTCATTCTGATACTAGCCCCACCTATCACAACTAACATTAAAACAATTCCCTTCCACACACTAGCTTAACCCCACAATAGTGTACTCCCCCAATGCCAATAATCTAACTTTTTGTCACCATAAATTTTAGAAGTTTTAGAAATAAAACAACTGAATTACATGACTGGATTACCCAATACAAGCTTGATATTCTCAGTATAACTGAAATGTGGCTTAAACACAGCATAAATGACTCTGAAATTGCATCCCACCTATAATAACATCAGTAATGACTGCATAAAGAGGAAAGGTGGTAGTATTGCTCTAATATTTCCCAACAACTACCACGTTTCCCTCTACAACAAACCAATACCTAAATTCAATTCAGCTACTTTCTGAAAAATAAACAAATATGCATTACTGTCTTTTACATCCCTCCTGGCAACAATAAAACTACACTGGAAGATGTTCAACATTGATTATTCGTAACAATTCCACAAGAAAAAAATATGACTAGTTGATGCCAATATCAATTGGATGGACATAACCACTAACTCTTCTACAACTAGCATGAACTTATATGCTGTTACACAACTAATTGATAGCCTCACACATTATAGCTAGACATCAAATTCCTTATTATACTGGATCCTGATATCGTACCCTAGCAAATTCACTGTCACGGGTACAATGTCAGACTCTCTCAGTGGCCATCTGCCAGTCTCTATAACCAGACATCTAACATGTCCACTCAAACAGCATTTTTATAAAACAACACACAACCTGTCCAAGTTTAACCCAGAAATATTTATTACTACCGTATCATCTATTAACTGGAACATCATAAAATTCCTCTCCTTAGGATTCTGTAAATGAATTCAGTATAACATTCCTACATATCCTAAATAGCCTTGCACCTCTTAGAAGGAATAGACTAAAACAAATAATGCAATTTGGCTATCCAAAAAAGTAGAATGCTAATGCAGGATTAGAGAAAAAGCATGCAAAGTATGGCAAAAATATAAAATACCACAGTATCTTGAAAACTCCAGAATGCTCTGCAGCTGTACTAAAATCAAATAAACAAAGACAAAAATATACTACAAAAACTTTCAGAACAATAGTAAATGCAGTCCTAAAACATTCTGGTCAGCCATTAAAGAAGTCGTATGTCCCGGTCAAAAAGTCAACCCTACACTCTCTCTCAATAACTCAAAACTACAACAGAATTTAACTCTAATTCATAGATAATATAGCTTCTCTTACCAAGGATTCTACAGCATCTAATCCAAACCCTGATCAGCTGCCGTATGTTACCACATGCACTTTCACCTTCAAACCTGGGCCCATATACTATATAAAACTACTCTTAAACAAACACAAACCATGCTCTACTTCATGATCTTCCAAGCAAGTACCTTAAAATAGAAGCCAATAGCATTGCCTATACTGCCTCAGTCATTACAAATAGATCAGTCCAGGAATTCCATGTTCCCTCTCTCTTGGAAAAAAAAAATCACACATTATCCCTTTACAGAAAGGAGGAAATTCAACAGACATCACTAACTTTAGACCTGCGGCAATCTTATCTCCCTCTCCAAAATATTTAAAAATGTATTCAGAAACAATCTCCTGCAGGAAGAACTCCTATTCCCCCCCAAAAAACACAGCTTCCGTCCCTCCCATAGTACTAACATTGCACTTTTAACCTTTGCAGACACTGTCAATAAAGCTAGAGATAATGGAAAGCTACTCTCCTCCTTATTTTTAGACTTTGACACAGTTTGTCACAGCAAACTTCCACTTCAAATGTCCTCACTAAGTCTGTTTCAGCATACCCTTCTATAGTTTAAAATCTACTTGCCCAATAGGTATCAGTCAGTAAAATTATATTCCTCCCTCTCTCCATGCCTCCCAATCACCACTGGTGTACCACAAGGCTCAATCCTTGGTCCCCTCCTCTTTAACACTCAACCTAGAACTGTCCATACATCCACACAACAAGCCTTCCTAATACAATATTCAGATGATTCCACATTCATATGCATATCACACAACCTAACACATCTCCAAAAAATTACTCAGGAAGTTTTAACAGCTAATGAAACATGGCTTTGGAACTCACAACTCATGCTCAACCCCAAAAAATCAAACTACTTTTTTCACCAAATTCCATGACAAAACAAAATTTAAAATCCTTTCTCTTAATAATTGAAGTCACTTCTCATAGCAAATTATTAGGGATGATATTGGATGATAATCTTAACTTTGACCTGCATACACAAAATTCACAAAATACTCATCAAAAGCTAGGGATGCTTACAGAGCCAAAAACTTCCTCACCAGCACGACTAAAACTACACTTACCACTACTTACCTCGTATCCTTACTACTTTATGGTGTCCCCATTCTTACTAACCTCCAGGCATCACAAAAATCAAAACTGTAATAAAGTGGTTACATTTGCAGCAAATACCCTTTTCAGAATCCTCCACTGAATAGCAATAAAAAGCCTAAATTGGTTAGAACTACCCCATCAACTAACATATACTCAGCTTTTTACAACCTAAAAAAATATCCAGAATCTACTTATCTAGCAATAAATACCATTCTATTAAACTATGCTCCCAATCTGTCATTATGATCCACTGCCCAAAAAACTCATCTCTGTCCACAAACATGTCAAATCTGTTGGGCATGATCTGTACTCATACCATGTTGCTAAGGCCTGCAGGTCCTTATCTGTATCCATCATGTCAGTTTCCCTCCATGTAGTCCTTTAAAACCATTCTGACTAACTTCCTAGCCAAAATGTGGTTCTGTTCTTGCTCAAACATAGGATACACTATATCCCTAAATATGAAGAGATACCTGTTCATACCTTATACCTCCTTACCCCCCCCTTCTTCACTCATTTCCGGGTCTATATTAGAACACCGAAGTTTCAAAACTTCGAGTGTTCTAATATCGAACCCTAGTCATCGAAAATTTAAAACATCGAACATACAGAACAGCAAATTTTCATTGTTCCAAAACACATACACACAACACAAGCACACCAAACAAACAGCAATCCACACACATACACCTAAACTCTTACACCTAACCCTACACTAAACTATACATACACCACTAACTATCCCTTACCTTAACCCAAACCCTAACCCTAAGGTCCATCACTATCACACAGTCACCTCACTCATGCCCTAACCCTAACTCACCTACCCTGCCCTAACCCTCACGTCCACACAATCGCACACTTACCTGACCCACGCCCTAACCCTAATTCACCTAACCCGCCCTAACCCTCACATTCGCACAATCACACACTTACCTGAACCCGACCCGTAACTTTCCACCACAGCACTGAAAATACTGAAGCAACAGAAACGGACAACCAAATTCTTTCCCTAGGAAAAAAATTGGTTTTCTGTTTCTTCGATATTTTCAGCGTCCGCTGAAAACGGGTCAATATTAGAACACTCGAAATTTTGAAACTTCGGTGTTCTAATATAGACCCTCATTTCCTTACTTCAGTCTATTTTCCATACTCTCTTTCTAAATATGCCACAATCCTGTTTTTTTTCCTCATACTTTGTATTGCAATTTATGTTTGCATCATACTAAATTAACTTTAATTGCTCTGTAAAATGGCTAAAATTTCAATAAATATTAAACCATTGTCATATAAGTTGTATCTATTTTAACCAATGTTTTCCCATTGTATCTAATTTGGTATAATTAAACTGTAGATGTTTTGTATTATTTTTGAAGATTATATTTTTTAATGTTTTTGTAATGCTTTGGGTTTTTTGTTCTTGGGCCTCCATTGAAAATGTGGACCTACCCAGTCAGAATTTTCTGTTGATAAAATGTCAATAACTGACTGACTAACTAACTAACTAACTAACTAACTAACTAACTAACTAACTAACTAACTAACTAACTAACTAACTAATCTCTCAAGGTAACTGGGAGAATAAGGAATTCAGATATTTTGGGGTTTTGAATAGAAGTCTCATGGGTGAAGCTGGCACTAAAGTTGTTTGCAAGCACATTATATATAAAACTGCAGTTCTTAATATACCCTTTTCCTCTGAATTTTTAATGAACAGGGAAACAGTCTCTTTCTTTTTACTAAGATGATTGTATGTGTTTCTTTCCTTTCCATTATAACAAAACTTTATATGCCCTGTGAAATACGGTTGGGTAACTGAATGTCTCCAGAAAGAGTGTGATGATTAGATGGAAAATTGAGAAAACAAAATTGGTTCTTCTTCAGCTATGACCCAGTTATACGAAAACAGCAACAGCAACTAAACTATAATAAACCAGATCAAAGGTTATACATAATTAGAATTTGTTAAATACCACTCAGTCAATATTAATGCCATTCCTTACCCACAATGTGTCCTGGGAGGCAGCTACAGTCTTGTAATTTAAAGTATAAGTCATTAACTGAAGCTGATATTTTATGCTAGTTTGGATCTTAACTTGAAGCATTGTTTTCCAAAGTGTCTGCTAACAGCTTTGCTGCTGCTGTATCATTTAAGACTGACTGTGAGTTTATTTAGAATGGTTTGGGATCTCACTGAAGTTTGCAATTAGTTCAAGCATTATGGGCCATGAAAGTTAAAGGCCTTACAAGTACAGCACAGACAGTGATGAAGAACTGTAAGTGAAAACATGCTGGATGTGAGAAAGACATTTTGTGGAGAATGAAAACTATCTGATTCAACATAATACAGCAAGGTCAAAGTGACGTGGAGATACATATTTAAGTGTTAAGAGAAAATATGAAGCAATGAAATAAATTCCCAAAGTAAATATTTACAAGTACAGTGAGTGTACACAACTTTGCAGAAAATGACTGGTTGCAAGGCACAGGGTGGTTTGAGGATGTAACATTTGATATTCTGAAATGCAAAAAGGAGGCAAGTTACAGGACTGCATGCTGGCAGCTTCAACTGAGCACTTACATACAACAAAACAACATTTACGAAGCCAGACAGCAGGGCACTCTAGCACAGGCTAAAGCACCAATATTTTAAATATATATGCTCATGCATTACACCCTTCCCCCCATTTTCAGGAGTAAAAGATCCTCATAGCTTTGAGGCAGATTGTGAAAAACTATTTGAAACATTTCTAACTGATGCATGTAGTTATATATGTTTTCTAAACACATTACTTAAAGGTTTCTATTACTCTCGTAGCAATACAGTCCTGTCTGATCATCAGATACAAAGCAGAAGCACTTTGTAGGAATTGGACATTATGATTACACACCAAGACTGGAGAGGAAGATAAACTTGCTTGTTAAGCATAGACGGCTTTAGACATAGGACAACTAGGTGGCCGCCTAGGGCACCGCTCTAGCAGGGGCACTTTTCCAGTATTTATTTGGTGTAGGTAGACTAGGTTAGGGGCACTGGGTGGTCTGGTGGGGGGCGCCGTGGAGCTCTTTTGCCCAGGGCACCAGTTGACCTAAGGCCACTCCTGTTGTTAAGGACATCTCTAGTTTGAGACCTAAACTTAACAATGGTTCAAGATGCTTAACAAAAACTTCTTATGAACCCCTAAGCACTGTTAATATTGAATCTTGCACTAGGGACTAGCAGGAGACCATGCAGATCAGCAAAGAGCAAAGCAGAAGGTAAAACAGCTTTAAAATGCTAGTTAGCACTTTACTCTGCCACAAACTAACAGTTTTTAAAGCAATTAGTTCCACAGTGTCACTTTGTTCCTGCCAGCCATCTGTTTGACAGAGCTAAATACTTTAACAGCTTTCAAAAGCTTTAGAAATGGTACAACACTTTTTTTTCCCTGTAACTGGTAGTCCCTGGAGCAGACAAATCTCCATGCACTACAAATAATTATTTGATGCTTCTCTCTCTCTCAGTCTAGGTGAATTTCTTGGCAACAATGTCTTGAACACATAAGCTGGTTACGATCAGAGATCCAATCATAATCTTCTACATTAATACAAATGTATGACTAATTTAATATAATTTAGTTTAATACTCTGCAGTTCCTTGAACTGGGCAGCCATGGTGGTGCAGCAGTTAGCGTTGTTGCCTCACAGCAAGGGGTTCCCCCGTTTGATCTTCAGCTGGGGTGCCTTCTGTGTGGAGCCTGCATGTCCTCCCTGTGGTCGCGTGGGTTTCCTCCGGGTGCTCTGATTTCCTCCCACATCCCAAAGACATGCTGTAGGTGGCTTGGACACTCTAAATTGGCCCTAGGCGTGAGTGCATGTGTGTGTGTGTGTGTGTGTGTGTGTGTGTGTGTGTGCCTTCTGTGGAAGGTTGGGTGCCAGGCTGGCAACTCAACACCGAAAAACTCCACTGCCAATCATGAGTGGAGAGGTGATCTGCTGTGGTGACCCCTAACCGGGAAAAGCCAAAAGAAGAAGAAGACTCTGCAGTACCTTGAACTAGTGTCTAGCTGGATTTAGGATAAATCTTCCAAACCTTGACAAATAGGGGAATGACATCATCTGCACTTCAGATTATGGCCTACAAAAAACCTTCTCTAATAGCAAATCACCGGTTAATCTCAGTGGATATTGCGGACCTTAACTGTTTCTTATCGCCTTTTCAAATCCTTATGAAGTCCCTCTTGCTACACCTCTTTGGCTATATCTCTAGAAACTTTTATGAATACCTTGGGCAGGCAGGCAGCCATCCTGAACACATTCTGTTTATTGAGCACAGTGATCTTAAGAGGTATTTGAACAAATAACAGCACTTTCTCCTCAGCTTCTTTATATTTGCATTATAAATAATAAACAGTATTAGCTGCTTCATAACCACACGTTTTGGTTGCCATCTGAGGAACATTACTGTACTCTCACTTTCACTCTTTGTTTTAAAGAAGATGGGCATCTTACTGTCTGATCATAGCACTCTTTTGTATATAGTGACATGAGTTCAGTCTGTCTTATACACAATTCATTGTAAGGCATTAACAAAGAAGATAGAGGAATTCTGTTCTCTGACTGATAACCAGTCAGTGACAGGGTGATGAGAGATCTATTCCTCCTGGTGGTATATTTCAAAGTAACATTTGTTGGTCATGTTCTGTGATTTCTTCATGATATTTGCTCTGAAGCTAACCGTTAGTCCGTGAGGAGGAATTTGCACTGGCATTACAGCCTAATACCATAAGCACTCTCTATACTTCACAGCTTCCTGTTCTCATGTAGTCTTGTCAAAATGTGTTTTCTAAACTCATTAAGCAGTATTAAATAATTAACAATAACCTCCCTGTGCATCACTAATCTCTGTTTTTAAACAATCTAGACTTTATTAAAGTTCACAAAAGAGGAATTTATAATAGAATCATTTCCACTAATATATAAATCTTCAACAATCTTTCTATAACACATAGACAAAATTTATTGAATACTTCAAGCAGGCAGTCATTCCTTCCCCTCATTATATACCAATGACAACAATCATTACAGTTTAAAGAGAGAAAAGAAAACCTTCTCAATCAGATTTAGGCATGCCAGCAAGTGTAAACATCAACTATGTGCTGCCCCTTGAACCCCAAAGAATCTATTTGTACAGAGCCAGTGCTCTTGCCCACAGCTCCACTGTACCCAGTTCATCACTTTGGATCGCCTTCATAATATTCTTCCTCAGATTTTTCATCAGTTTTATGCACTGCTTTATCTCTAACTTGAATGCCTCCCATCAAACTTGAATTTATATATCATTATGTAGGTTCTGGGCTAAATAGTTAGACACTGCTTCCTGAATCATCGGATGGAGGCAGGGATGTAAGCATTGGCACCATCTGAATCCTACAACCCAGAAAAACATGATCCTGAGAAGGAGTTTGGGAAG
Source organism: Protopterus annectens (assembly GCF_019279795.1). Lineage (NCBI taxonomy): Eukaryota > Metazoa > Chordata > Ceratodontiformes > Protopteridae > Protopterus > Protopterus annectens. Next base: position 1,390,043,636 of record NC_056726.1, read on the forward strand.
ACTTTTTGAAATTTATAGTGAACTCCAGGCTCTAAAGAAGGGAAATGGCAAAATAAAAAATTTTCAAAAGGGTCTCTGGAGAGGATACCTGAATCAGCAGGTTGTCTAAGTAAGGAAAAATCTGAATCCCTTGAAGCCTGCAAAAAGCAGTCACAGGAACAAGGCATTTGGTGAACATCCTTGGGGCAGTAGAAAGGTCAAAGGGCAAAGCAGAGAACTGAAAATGCCAGGAAGCAGCAGAGAAATGCAAAAGATTCCTGAAAAGAGGATGGATCAGAATATGGAGATACGCATCCCTGAGGCCCAGAGATACCATAGAGGTCTGAGGGAGCAAGACAGGAAACAGAATCTGAAGGGATAACATCCAAAAGGAAGGCACTTTTTGATGTGTTTATATGAGAGAGAGGTCCAGAATAGGTCTTCAAGTGCCCACTTTTCTGGCCACTAGAAACAGTCTGGAGTAGAACCCTTTCCTCCTTTGGGACACAAGGCACCTCTTGAATTGTACCCCGAGTCAAGAGATTTTGAAGAACTTCTGGGAAAAAGGGAAGTTCCTGAGGAGGCTGAGGAATACCCATAAAAGGAGGATGGAATTTCTACATCATGAAGTACCCCTGACCAATGATCAACAGAACCCAAGAATCCTGACTGATCTGAAGCCAAACAGGAAGAGAAAGAGAAAGGTGAACAGAAAGAGGAATGTGGCTGGGAAGAGATGGATAGTCATATAGCTCCTGGTTTGTCTAGAAAGGAAGGTTTCATAATTCCTGAAAACTGAGTCACCTTAGGAGGATCAGCCTGTTTGCCACTCTTCGTGCCTTTAGTAGAAGGGCGAGATTGCCTACAAACAAAAGCAAGCTTAGCATGGTAGTCAGTAGTAGGCACAGGAGAAATAAACACATGTTTAAGCTCCTGTAAGGCCTTACCCTTATCCTGAAGGGACTTAAGCAAACCAGCAGCTGCTTTCCCAAACAATAATTTAGAATCCAGAAGAGCATCCATCAACTTAGCTTTAATATCATCAGGTAGAGGCTGAAGCCTAAACAAAAGAATATCTCCTCATCACTGAACCAAAAACAGCAGCCCTAGAGGAGGCATCTGCCACATCATAACTATATTTAATAGAATGATGAACAACTTGAGAGAAAGTGCCTAGCAAGGAAAGAACAGACGTTTTACCTTCAGAGTCTGGAAAATCAAAAATAAGTTGACATGCCTGAGAAAGAAGAGCCAACACATACCTAGACATATGGGTCTAATAATTAATAGCCTTAAAGACTAGGGTAGCAGAAGTGTAAACCTTCTTACCCAGCCTTTCCATAGGTCTGCTGTCCTTGTCAGGAGGCAATAATCATTTGGGAGAAGGAAGCAATTGAGATGGCTTATCAGAGGCTACAGGCACTACATAGGGTTCAGCAGGACATTTATATGGAAAATGACAATACTCTGGAACCCAATAAAACCTATCAGGCTTCTTGGGAGCAGGGTGTAGAGAATCAGGTGCACGAGAATCATTGGAAAAAGCATTCAGCAAAGCAGCCAAAACAGGAGGAATAGCCGCAGGTTTAGGAGATGCCAACTGCAGCAACTCATAATACCTTTTAAGGAGATCAGAGACCTGAGCAGAATCCCACTTAAAAAAATCCATCATCTTAGAGTGTGTGTCCCCAAAGGAAATTTGCTCAAAAGGAATATCAGGACTAATAGATTCCACCTCCTCTGACCCATAGTCCAAAGGAGAAGGAATTTGAGAAAAATAAGTCAGGGAGTCATCATCAGAATCCAACTCATCCTCAGAAGAATCCTGTTCTTTAGGCCTTTTAAGGGGAGTAGAAGACCAAGGAGGAGCAGGAACCAAAACCCTGTGACAAGGCTTTAAGGACATGAAAGCAGAAAATAGCCCCTGAGCCACTTTGTGGACCCCTAGGAGCAGAAGAAATGTTTAATTTTTTGTTTCTTTTTTAAGGGAATATCCCCTCCAAAAACCTGAGAAGGCTCATACCCAGGACGGCAGTCAAGAACCATAGTAGGAACTTCTTCCTCATCTAAAATCTGAGGAACTCCTCTAGGACCCTTGGAAAAAATCAACTGTGGTTCCCCCAGAATATTCAAGATGGGTGCCTGCAAAGCCTCCAGCACAGTCGCAGAAGAGAAATACGGCAACACAGCCAGATGGCCCTCTGGATTTGTAATGACTTCAGGAGAAACACCTTGCAGAGGCTGCACAGTGGAAGATTCCAGTCATAGCTTTTTCACCTTCTTCTTCTCCTCTAATGGCTGACCCTCATGGCAGGAGATTCTTTCCATTGTATCTTTAGCAAAAAGCTTAAGACACTGGTTCTAAAGATACAAGGAAAGGGAAGAAAGTCTACTGCAAAGGGTTTTTGGGACAAATCCCTGACAAATTGAACAAGACATATATGGTCATGAGAAGCTCCTAGGCAAAAAAGACACTTATTGTGGCAGTCTTTATAGGGAATCTGTCTCACACACTGGCATTTAGCCTTCCTGGATGACATTAACCTTAAGGAGCACAAAAAAAGCAAGAAAATCAAACCCCCCAATAGGGCACTTATCTGCAACTCCTAGAAGTCAGCAAACAGACATAGGTAGTCACTGGAGAATGAAAATGAGTTAAACTGGTGGGAAATGGATGCAGGTAAACAGACCAATGGTGAAAAGATAGGTTAGGACTGGCAGCAAAGAAATTTGGTTATGGTAGGCCTGAACATTATCTTTATGCCCTATGCTATGCAAGAAGCATTTGGGTGACGTTTGGCATACCTTAAAGCAACAGTAGTCTTTGTTGGCAAGGAATCCCCATATGTTAAGAATACTGCAGCAGTGAATGTAAGGACATATGTGCTCACTTACAAGTACTTCATCTCAAAGTTCCATATCACCCTGGTTATATCAGGTTGAATAAGAGGAATTAAACTGATCAAGTGGTAAATAAATAACTAAATAAATGGTGGCAAGGTATTGTGTCTAACACTTTAAGCAGGATCCGGCAACATCCAACATGATTCAATTGCAAGTTGCAAAGCACATAAATGTAACCCCCCTTGCTGCAATGTTAACATAACATAGTCACCATTTTTGCTTTAAGTCCACTCTATCCAACTGAGAAAGACCCTTTTCTGAGGTAAGCAAATGTTTCCATGCCTTTTCTTAACCATGAAGAATATTGTTATGGGCCCTCTGCTGGTCCTAATTTACCATCCTGCTCCTGTTCGTCCTTTCAGTTCATATGCTCACTGGAACTGTAGTAGGAAATAGCTGTTCCATTAACTGTTTCCTCCACTGGTGGGTGCAACCTTTAGAGTCTCCTTGAATACAGTCAGCAGCTGTTGAGCTGTAGAGATTGAGATTATTGTCTGGTGAGGGGATTGCTATGAACTTCCCAGGAATTGTGATTTTTTTTTTGGATCTGTCCAGTAAAAGTGATGACTTGGCCACTTATGTTTTTCCCTTAACACTCAGGTTAGCTGCCCTTTTTGTAAGTGGTCTGATGTTTCATAGTTTTTTGCTGGGCCTGGGAGTCAAAAGTTAGTGACTCATTTTTCCATTTTATCTGCAGTGTAGCTGGGTAAGCCAGTGATGTCAGTATTCCATTTTTGCAACACAAGGACCAGAGTGTGGCAAAGGCTGTCTTGGCCTTCAGGGTATCAGAGAAGCAATCACAAAAACTGCAGACTTGGCTCTGGCACATTAAGAATTATTACCTTTCTACAGCAGCCCTTAACAAGCACATCTTGTCTCCTTCATTCAGGAGCTGGAATATAGTTTCATAGGTTCATAGGAGGTGACTAGGTTAATGGACCTAGGGCCATTACAAGCCTAGCCATGTTATAGTCATGTTCCCTAAATAACCTTGGTTAGATGGTCATTATTTGCAGAGAGACTCTATGATTAGCACTGACTGTCCCTGTTCATGAGGAACATAGTTGCCACCCCAGGGTGAATTTATGATCTCCAATGCAGTTGTCTAGGTTGCGCTTGAACAGAGTTATTAAGGAGCTCTGCTTCATGTGAATTGGGAGTTTATTTTAGAGGAGTGGCAATCTCTGGGAGATATACCTGTCTCTCCAGCATGTTCTGTTAATGTTATAGGCTTGGTTGAGATCCCTGGAGTGAGTGACTGTCATCCCATTTGATTTGTGGATATGCAGCATTTCCATTAGGACAGAGTCAGAGACTGCTCTGGTGGCCAAGCACAAGTCACCTCTCAGCAGCCTATAGGATACAGAGTACAGTGACAAGGATTTCAGTCTTTCCATGTAGGGTATGTTTTGGAGGCCCTGAATTTTCTAGATGAGAAACCTCTGCGGTCTCTCCAGCTGCTGCAGGTTTCTGGTGAGGTACATGCAAAAGGGAACATTATACTCTTTTAGTGGTCTGATGAGGGTTGAGTATTTTAATCTTACATGTGATGCCCTTACTTAATGAGATGTGCAATGTAGAAGGCTTTCCTTACCACTGTGGACACATGGTGATCAAAGTTTATATTACTATCAACCTGTGTTCCTAAATTTCACACCACTGGGTTTGAGCTTGAGGGGAGTGCTGTCAATATTGTAATTTGCAGGGACTTCCTCTTTGCCAAAGGGGATAGTAATGCACTTTTTTGCATTTAATTTTAGTGCATGGCTTTTGCACCAATCATTTGTCTGTGTTAGCCCTTTTTGTAATATCACAAAGAAGCCTCGGTTGTATGGAAACGGAGTCAAAACGAAAATTAGATAAAAAGCAACTTAATAAGTGCTTATTAAGTTGCTTATTAAGTTGCTTTTTATCTAATTTTCATTTTGACTCCATTTCCCTACAACCGAGGCTTCTTTGTGATTGTGGTCTGTTTTTGGATTTACAAAGTTTTTATTCGTTCCCTTTTGTAATATATTAACATCATTTGGGGACTCAGTGATTGTGCCCAGTTTGCAATCATCAGCGAACTTGATAAGCCAAAGACAATCTGCTTTCACCTGGACTTCCGAGAAATAGTTTCCAAACATTAGAGGGCCCCAGTACAGATCCTTATGGTATGCCACTGGTAACTGGTCTTCTGGTAGAGGTGGAATCCTCAAGTTTGACAGTATGTTTTCTGTTGATGACCCAGTTGGCTACCCATCTAGTGACGTATGGGTTAATCCCAGCTGCTAGAGTTTCTCAATGATATCTGAGTGGAGGATTGTGTCAAAAGCCTTGGCTAAGTCAAGATAGACAGTATGTACTGTTTTGCCTTCATCCAGGGCTTTGGTGACATTCTCGAAGAAGTCCACCGGGTTCAGTAAGCATGATCTACTCTTGATGAAGCCAAACTGGGTCAGGTCAGGAGTTTGAAGGTCACCTATGTCCTTGTTGATAAGGTCCATGATGATTCTTTCCATGGTCTTGCAGATAAGCCTGGTTAAGCTTATGGGTCTATAGTTTCCAGGGTTGGTTAATGGCTCCCTTTGTGCGAGGGGATTACTGTTGCCATTTTCTACTCTGCTGGAACAAAGCCATTACTCAGGCTGAGGTTAAAGTGGTTCTGCTAGGTCTTGTTTTAGATTGCTAAATGAGCAGCCTGAGATGTTATCTTGTCCCATAGAGGCCATGTCTTTGGCCTTGGAGAGCGCGGATGTGACCTCATCTTTGGAAGTACTAGGTAGAGGACTGGTGAAGTTTGCACCAAATCTGTCAGCTAGCAGGTTGGCAATTTCCTTAGGTTCAGTATGAGACGTATTGCCCACTATAAGTTCAGCACATAGTTGGGCATACCCTTTTAAATTTCAGACATATCTAAAGAATGCCTTATGATTATCCTTAGCTACAGATGATAATTTAGCTTCATAACTAGCTTTAGAGGACTTTGCAAGATATCTGATTTGCTTGTTCAAGCTGTGCAGGGCATTCTTCTTCTGCTGAGTAACTTCCCTATTGTTGTTAGACATGATTTTCTTCCTTTTGTTATATAACCTGTTTATACTTGAGGTCTTCCATGTGGCCTGTTTTTTTGGGAGGACCTGATTTTGATCTGGTCATATACAGCTGAGTCTATACAGTTGTTTAGGTGGTTATTCAGGGCATTTGTGTACTCCTCTGCATAGGAGTCATTACTGGCTGTGTTAGCAGGGGGTTTGAAATTTTTTACATCATCACCTAGTAGGCTGTAGTTTGCTTTGGAGAACTTTTACGTTTTTTTTTGCTCCTGTGGGTGTGTCAGGTCTGATCATTACTTCAAACAAGACAGATTTATCGTCTGACCTTACAAGGGAGGCCAAGACACACAGGGAATAGTTCAGTGAACCCCCCCATGTTGGTGAGTACTAAGTTTAAGACATTTGAGCCCCTTGTGGAGGTGCAGACTAGCTGTTACAGAGCATTTATATTGACAAAGTCCAGGAACGAACGACCAAGAAATAGTCTAAACATACAATTTATTCACCATAAAACATTCAGTATGCCGCCTTCTTGGCAGATGAGATTAGATGCTAGCAATCTTCCAGGACTCAATGACAAAGAAAATTTTAAGATTTATTTAAAAAGAAGGTGGCTTAGGCGTTAATGCAGGTATGAGTTAATTATTTAATTGATGTGATAATTTTTGCATTTGTGGTTGTATAAAATGCCTTGTAATTCTTTGATTCATTCAGTCTGAAGAAGTCTTGTTAAAGACAAAAGTGATTACTGAATGTTTTATGGAGAATAAGTTGTTTGTTTCTATTATTTTTGGTCATTCTTGGACATCTGATTTTATTTTTTTATAACGTGAAAATTCTGTTTGTGGAGAGAGTAAGACTAGATACAAGTTATATGACAATGATTTAATAGAGACATTTTAGTCAGTTTATAGAGAAACTAAAGGTACATTAGTACAATACAAACAGGAATTGCAATATGAAGTGAGAGAAAAGCAAGCTTATGGTATGTTTAGACAGAAAACCAGGGGAGAACAACTGATAGAAGTAAGGAAGTGAGTGAAGAAGGGAGAGTAAGGCGGTATAAGGTATGAACAGGTACTTGTCCATATTTAGGAGTATAATTTATCCCGGTGTTGAGCAAAAATAGTCAGCTTTTGGCTAGGAAGTCTTTCAGAAAGATTTTGAAGGATGGGAGGGAGCGTACTGACCCGATGGATGGAGATAAGGAGATCCAGGCCAGAAACATGGTACAAGTATAGACAGTGCCAAGCAGATGTGATAGGTGCGTGAACATCAGGAGTTTTTGGTTAAGTGGATTGAAATGACTGACTAGGAATATAGTTGTGTAGAATGTTATTTAGTGTTGATAATTTAATAAGTGGTAAGAATCTGTGTATATGCTAGTTGATAGGGTAGGTCTAACTAATTTAGGCTTTTTAGTACTATACAGGGGTGGGTTCTGAAAGGGTTATTTAACGCAAATTTAACATCTTTGTTATAGCATTGTTCAAGTTTAGAGTTTTATTAAGCCTGAAGGTTAGTAGGATGGGAGCACAATAAAGAAGTGTGGGGAAGAGATAAGTAGTGGCAGTTGTAGCTTTAGTTGCATCATTGAGAAATTTTTTTGGCTCTATAAAGCATCTCTAGGTTTTCATGAGTTTTTCTTATGCAACTTTGTATATATAGGTTTAATTTAAGATTATCTCCCACTATCATCCCTAATAATTTGCTATGAAAAGTGACTTCAATGGTCATATTATCAGGAAAGATGAATGTAAATTTTATTTTTACATGGGAGAGGGATTTGGGGAAAAAAGTAGAAGTTTTTTTTTTTTTTTTTTTTTAGGGCTGAGCATGAGTTCTGAGTGACAAAGCCTTAGCTTCCTGAGTAATTTTTTGGAGGTGTGCCACATTGTCAGATGTGCAAATGACTGTAGAGTCATCTGCATACTGTATTAGGGAGACCTGTTGTGTGGATTTCTGGTGGGTGTTGGTGAGAATGTGAAAGGACAGAGCCTTGTGGTACACTGGTGGTTAATGGGTGGTATGGAGAGAAGGTGGAGTGCCATTTTACTGACTGATACCTATTGGACAGGTAGCTTTTGAACCATGGAAGGATGGGCTGAGAGAGACATAATGAGGACATTTGAAGTAGAAGTTTACTGTGACAAACTGTGTTGAAAGCTTTGGGCAACTGTAGAAATAAGAAGGAGACTAGTTTGGCATTATCTCTACTTTTAGTTACTAGTAACCAAAAGACAAGTAACTACTGCACTTGACCACAATAAGGTGCTGGTGTATACTCTCCTATGCTTACAAAGTCCACTGACAAAAATTGCACATGGTGACAGTCACTACTTGAATAAACCATATGTGTATATATATGTGTGTATATATATATATATATATATATATATATATATATATATATATATATATATATATATGTCTACTTCACAAACCCAAAATACCACATAACCGACTTTTAAATAACTGAGACCACATCGTCGAAATTTCAAAACACCGAAACTTCAATCACCTGACTTTCATTTGCCTGACTGTGTAAGGCATTCACTGTATTCTCTGCATAGCTCTAAAGTCGTCCCGTATAAATTGTAAGCTATATCTTTAAAAATTCGTACTTGCTACCGAACACAATATGGTGGACGCCTTGCAAAAAACTCCTGGGATAGTCAGAAATCATCTTAGAAAGGTAAGAAATTATTAATAATATATGGTAACATCTATCGCCTATAAACAGATATAAAGAGCACAAACTATTAATGTTCAATTCACCCGTCCACCAGCCAAAACCCAAAATGTTAAAAAATCCCACTGAATATTCATGACAGTAACTATAGCACTGACACAGATATTCAGTAGGAATTCTTAAATGTAAAAACAACTACTTCATTCCAAATAAAACTTTGATGGGGGGGGTTGCACCCACTGCAGCCCCCCAACCCCCGGCAAATTAAGTATACTAACTCCAAGATTGCACTACAGTCCTATAATAATGAACAGATTTCCTGTTCCATTCACCTTGGACTGTCGGCATTTCAGAAGTTCTGTCTTCTGAATGTTGATATTGTAATGTTTCACTTATGTGAAACTTTCAAATGCTCTATCTTCTGAATGTTGATATTGTAACGTTTCACTCGTGAAACTTTGGTGTTCTGGTCTTAGTTTTCTAAAAGTCGGTGATATGGTATTTTGTTCTACTAATTTATATATATATATATATATATATATATATATATATATATATATATATATATTATTTATTTATTTATTTCACATTTGTTAACTGGGTTAGTCCAACTGAGTTTGTAAACAAACGCATTTTAACTGGAGACCTGAGGGGAAAAGCCCCAGCAAGCAAAAGTAAAAAATATTAAATAATCACAATACAAAGTAATTGTAAAAAAGAAAAGGTCGTTAACTATTTACATTGCATTGATAATAAGCAACCCATTTTCAGTGGAGATCCAAGGGGATAGAGCCCCAGCAAACATAAGCAAAGATAAACATACAGGACAAAAAGTATTAAAAACAACACTGCAAGTACGAAATTAATAATAAAGAGAAAAACAAAAGAAAAAAAAATGAACATTAAGGGTTGCACTGATAGTAGTCGACTAAAATTTACTACATATGAGAGTAAAAACAAAAAGATAATCATTGTTCAAAAGAAGGACAATGTATTGACATTGATAGGAAGTGGGAGGGGATAGTGTGGAGAATGGGAGGGGCTATAGTAGGGCTAATAGTAGTAGAGCTGAGGGTTTAGGAGGTTAGTTTAAGTAGAAGTTACTAAAAAGAAAGAATGTTAAGAGATGCAACAGGTTATACAGTAGGACAGACTAAGACTATGTGTGGTCAATGCAACAGCATAATTTCAAGTTTAGTAGGTGGGATTTAAGCTCCTTTTTAAAACAAGGAAAGGAAAGTTTGGATCTAATATGGAGAGGGAGTTTGTTGCAATTTAGTGAGACAGAGTGTTTGTAAAGTAGTTTGCCAATATTCCTTTTGGGTTTATAAACTGAGAGAAGATGCTGATCAGCATTCCGGAGAGGCCTCAGGGGGGAGAGTAGGGAGTGATATGGGAGGCGAGAGCAGGGCAGGCAGAGAGGTTGTTGAGTATGGAAAATGTAGTGTGGAGTTGTGATTGTAGGAGAAGATGCGGGAATTCCAGTCAGTGAAGTTTGTTTAGTGAGAGGCAGTGATGTGAAAAGAGTTGTTGGTTTAGAATAAATCTGACAATTTTGTTGTATGTTTGTTCCAGTTTCTGCATTGAGGTAGTTTGGATATTGGTAAGGATGGGGGAAGCATATAGAAGACTGGGTAAGAGAAATGCCTGCACAAGAGTGGGTTTAGTGGCAGTAGTGAGGAATTTTTTGTTCCTATAAAGTAGTCTTAAGTTTTTGGTGGGTTTTATATATATATATATATATATATATATATATATATATATATATATATATATATATTATGTGTATATCTATCTATACACACACACACATATATATGTATATATATATATATATATATATATATATATATATATATATAGAGAGAGAGAGAGAGAGAGATAAATATTATGTTATACAACAATGGTAGACAACATAAAAAGAAAAACTTTTGGTGTTTTTGAATGATCATGATATTGTATGTTTTGAAACATTCAATGAAAATAATATATAATACATGTAGATAATATGACCTTCTGCTGGAACTACTAAAAATTGCTGCTAACTCCAACAGCTACAAGCTCCATAGCCTATGCTAAAGAGAATAAGATGCATTTTTCTCAAACTGTAGTATTAACAGTTTTAACAAAACCTAATGTTTTCTATGCATTCTGTTTTTTTTTTATTTTTCTGCATTTTAAATAATCATAACAATACATGAAATAGTTCTACTTGATTTATGGTAGGCACAAACACCAGATAGTAAAAAATGTTTCCATTGCAATCATGCCTGTTATAAGTCACTGGGATTACATGAAGGTCAGGTTAATTGCAATGTTTTTCATGCATTTACTATAGGAAACTTAATGGCTAGGAAATACTAATCTAGGACAATCACATCAATATCCTGCAAGATGTATTGAGTAGAGGGACTTGTTCCCCAGCAGGACCCATGATAGTACTTGGTCCTGGGTATGCATTCGTTGGGAGTTTTACTCTTTGAAGTTTTACGCTGTTGTGGTCCTTTATCTTGCTGACTCTTAGTGTGATCATACTGGGAGAGCTTCCTGATATGATGATCATCGAGTTTCTGATAGTAAACCATGGTCTTGCCTGAGCCTTTCTGCAGGACAGGAACTCAAACTAGGCAATCAAGTAAAAAAGCTAGAAGGAGGGTATCAAGAGAACATTATTATTTAATGGCATGGCCTTATTCAGCATCTATATGAAAATGTTATACTGCCTTTTAAAAGTCGTTTGTCTGTTTCAAAAGATGATCTACTTTTCTGGCTGTGTAGGTCTGAAAGAAATTAAATCTGTTAACTAAAACTGCACAACATCTTTAAAAGACATATTATAAGAGAAATTTAGTAACTGTAGCTAAACACTGTAATGCATGCGTACAACTTTGACTTCTCATCTTTAAGAAAAAAGACTGAGAGGGTAATTGTATAACAGCATATCATTACTCATATGAAAAAGAGTTATACAGTACTATAATATATTGCTGGGTCTAGAAGAAATAGAAAATTATCCATATGGCCTTTCCCCTCTTCACCATCACTGGACTGTTTGATCCAGCATATAACAAGAAAAAAAAAACACTTGAGGTTGTTACACACTTGGTGATTGCCACAGGGGAAAAGCTACCTTACTATCTTATTACAGGTGAAACTGTATATAGTGCAAAAAACACAGCATCAAAGTGTTTATCAGGTCACTGATTTGGCAGTGAGATTGTGTTTTTTGATGTGGCAACAAGGAGCAAATCTTCCAGCTGACTGTACCATTGCTCTCCTGCTGGGCTGCTTTCAGTGTTGATTTCTCAGGAGACATGAAATCCACCTCAGAAGCTTCCATACCTTGCTCCATACCTTGTACTGAGGGCAGTGGCTCTACTCTGTTGCTAGTGTGGTTGTTCCCATCAAAGAGCTTTTGTTTAACTTTGATTACCTCAGCTGGAAAACAGGCTTCTGACATATCAATAATATTTTTCCTTTCTTTAGCACTGGAGATTTTCCCAGGGTGTTAGATTTACATCTGTCTGTCCATCTGGAATATATATTTGCATGATCCATAACCTTTGCGTATTTTGTGGGAAAATCTGCATAAAAATTATTACTTCTCTGTTTTCATTGGTTAAGGTACTTGTCTGCTTCCACCACTGTAAAAGAAGGGCATAGATAGTGAGCCTTTCAAAATCTGTAGGTTTGTTAGAATTCAGCTGAATATGAAAGCTCCACTCTTCAAAGGATTTCAGATAGAGAACTTTAAAATCTGCTATTTTTAAATATTACCTTTTTCTCTTGTTATCTGTAGGATATGGTCCATGTATGTATAATCTAGCCAGTTAAATATAAAAAGGCTGGGCTGGTTTGTGCCCCTGATCTTTGGAGTTGTTTGATGTGCCCTTTCACTTACTTGCTGGAGTGGTACCTTCCTGAAACAAACAGCTCAGTTTCTGATGAATGAACTTAAGTGAATTTTATCCCTCTGTCTTTTCTGGAAGGCCAGTGAGGTATACTATTTCTTCAGTTCCTATTTTCCAAGTCATTGATTTTTTATTTATTTTTTGCTTCTAGAGGGGATGATGTGAGGTGCCAAGCATGATGGCAGCAAAACTGCGTTGTTCTGTCTCTATTATTGTAAAAAGTTAAGAGGTGCAACATAGTGGCACCCGAAGGCTGTTGGCTTATTATTGAAATGATCCTGTAATGAACTAGTAGAAACGGAAGAAAAAGTTGACTAGATCCATCAGCATTTGAAAGACAAGGCTACTGAAATGTTGGCAATGAAGACAGAGGTAAGAGAAGCCAAGGGGGGATAGCATAGAATGCAAAGGGTAGTTGAAGCTGTAAAGCCAATACCTGAGGAGTTAGAAGGGAAGATTAAAAAGCAGTAGGAGAAGCAAATAAGTAGGATACAAGTGTGCACGGACCTCATGATACAGAAAACAGGCATACTTAAAATGTCACTAATGTTAGAAAAACAACAGATTTATAGATTTACAAAAAGGGTTGGAGGGGACAAACGTAATACAGTTCATGAAAAGCTGGGTTTGTTGTGTGACTGGAGGGATAGCTTGGCTAGACATTAGACACGCAAACTGATAAGGCTCAAAGGGCTGGTAAATTACCCTGTAATGTAGAGATCCACAGACATTTTAGTAAAATATGACAGTTTTAGATTGAAGGACTGGCTAGGCAAAACTGTGTTAGTAAGAAAGAGGCATATATTGCAAGGTGCAAAGTTAATATTGCATTGGATTATGCACTGCAAGCCTATGAAAGGACGAGGAAACCTTTGTTATAAGATGATATATTAGACAAGTGAGGCAGTGGAGTACACAGTACACCCTGACAGCTCAAAGGCAACCTGGAAAGGTTGGATATTACTGGCCAGATATCAAAAAGAAGCCATCCGTATTTATCAGGATGTTTTGCAGTGGCCACTGCAGTGATGAAGAAGGACAATAATCCAGCAAATAGCAGTAAGTGGGATCAATGAGGAAAATATGACGGACATTTAGAATGTAGCTCCCAAAGAAGAGCCTCAAGAGATAGACATAGCTCCACAGAAGCAAAGGGGGGGGGGGGTCATCCATAATTGTAGGAATCAAGGGAAGGCACCAGCACCTCAGATAAAGAGCAGGCTGAAATAGAAATACAGGGGCTCAGAAAAGGTGAGAAAGAAGGTGCCTGACAGCACTGAAAATTTGATAAAGATCCCTTCTCAAAGGCACATCACAAAGTAACCTAGAACTTGAAGAAGTGATGGCAGATGATAATGACAAGAAATTGGAGAGTGGAAGGTTCTTCCAGAAGCAGACAGATACATCAACAGAAAGGAGTGGCCATCCCAGAACTGCCAGTTTCTATGTGCAGCAGATGGCAGTATAATAAATATCATTGCAACACACCTTGGGAATGGCAAAGTGGACTGAGGGCTGCATTCCAGCAAGGTGAAATACCACTCAAGCTGTGGCTAATGACCCTGTACAGAGAACAATCAAACCCTGCAGAAGAGACCTACAACAGAGTGCACATAACAACATGAAAATTGAGTGTGTGGTTGATGTACTGAAATTGCATTCAGATGTCTGGATACATCCGGGAGTGCACTGCAATACCCATCTGTAATACATGAAAGCTGTGTATGCCATGCTCCACAATACACTACTAACTGCATTTGGCAGTCCTCAAGTTGCAGGTGTGAGTGAACTACCCCAAGAGCTTTTATCTTTAGCTACATTGTGTGCAGCAAACAATGAGCAAAGGGGAATTCAGATATAAAAGAGAATAAAATCTGCCATTGCAGACTAGTAAGCAGCATACAACTTCCACCTGTGGTGTATTCCTACACATAGTTTTTCTTGGAGAAACCTTCCAGTCCTTGAACAAGGGTACCTGTATGTTTACCTTATTTCCTTGGCTGTCCTTAATAATTAGCTAGGTTTACCAGAGTCTCTTGGATTCTCCCCTACTTCAAATTCTAGTTGAAGGTGTCCCCTCCCTTCCCCCACTCCCAAATTGATTGCTAAGGTACAACACACCAAAGGTTTTAAAAGCCCTCAATGCCATATTTGCTCTAATTGCAGATGAAAGTCCTCCAGGTGTAGCATCTCTAGTAAGTGTCCCTGGACTAGCTGATAGTTTTTTTTTAGCTAAGTTCTTTCTGGAAGCTGTAGCCCCGCTCCATTCACTCTGCTCAATTCGCTCCCCTCCCACCCCCATTCTCACCCACCCCCATATCGTTACCTTTATACCTATCTATACAACCACACCCCCTCACTTCCTCCCAAATCCCCCACCCCTCTACTTCCTGTTCTCATGCTACCTCCCTTTTTTGCTCCTCCCCACACTTACCTACTATCCACTATCAAAGACTACTATACCTTACTCCCACCCCTTCCCTCTCATCCTCTATTCTACATCCCATAAAGTGACATGTCTCTTACAACTCAAAGTATACTTTTACCTTCCCTACTCCTTATACTCTATCACCTCACCTCCTAGCACTCACAATTACCTACTCCCTATTTCCATCCCTCAAACACCACTCTTAACTCAAGTACTACACCACAACCCTATCTACTAATTTGTCCCTCCATCCTTCCCCCCACCACTCCCCCCTCCTCTTTAAAATAAAAAAAAAACAAAGTCTACTTACTCAAATTAAAACCCCATTACAAACCTCTACTTCTATCTGGTGACATTCATCCTAACCCAGGCCCTACAGACACTACTCTGAACAATAACCCCCCTGTATCTAAACCTGCCAACCCCTCCAACCCACAAAAGCAAGTACAATTCTGCTCTATCAGTGTCAGGAGCCTTGTAAATAAAGGTCAAGAACTCCATGCTTGGATAGCTAACTATACTTCTGACATAGTTATCCTAACTAAAACATGGTTAAAACCACACCATCTGGGCAGTGAAATCATCCCTCCTGGCTATAATATCCTTAGATTAGATCGACCTAAAAGAAAAGGAAGAGGAGTCTCCATACTCTACTCCAATTCTCTTTCCCAAATCAGTCCCACACTAGACTTACCCTCCTTCTCACCAGCTGAACTCCTACTGACCAACTTCAAACTTAACAGTTTCAACAGCATAACTGTCGCAGCAATCTATATTCCCCCTGGTGATAATATTAACATACTTAAGAACATCCTATCTCACCTCTCACATACCATCCACAATGAAATAATTATACTGGGAGATGTAAAGATTGATTGGCTTACAATACAAGCTCCCAGCACTACTTCCTGTATAAACCTACATGGCTTCGAGCAGCTAATCACAACCCCAGCCTACATTAATAAATCTCACCTACCTAGCTCTCTTCTTGACGAGATATTGGTCTCCCACCCTCAAAACTATCATAACTCCCAAACCCTTCCAAATGCCCTCAGCGACCACTGCCCTATAACAGTTACCAGACATACTCCCCACCTCACCAAACCTAACAAATTTATTATCACCCGCTCACTTTCTCATTTCTGTCCTAACTCCTTTATTCACCAACTCTCCAAAATTAACTGGTCTTATCTCACTACTCTTCCTTTAGATGAAGCTGTCCACTTCCTTCAACACTACATTCCTAAACATTCTTAACTCCCTTGCTCCTCTTTGCACAATTAGAATCAAATCTAATACTGCTCCCTGGCTCACTAAATCTACCGGAACCCTCATGAAAGACAGGGATAGGATTTGGAAAATGTGGACTAAAACTAGGACCCCTTCTCTTCTTCAGAAATATAAAGAACTCAGAAATAAAATAAAAAAAAAATCATCCATTATGACAAAATGAACTTCTATGCCAATCCTCCCTCTACTCTTAAATAGACCCAAATGAATTCTGGAGTGCTATTAAACAGACTCTTCATCTGGGAAACCATTCCTCTCCTAACCCATGTCCCAGTGCAACACCTGAAGACATAGCCAACAAATTTAACAATCATTTTATAAAGTCATTAACCTCCATAATAAGTTCTGTCCCCCCAGAAACAACACTAGCACCCCCACAAACTCTATACCTCTTCCAAACCCTCCTAACTCCTTCTCTCTAAAAGCAGTATCAACTAACTATGTAAAGTCATTACTCTCTAAACTTAAACCTTGCTCCCCATCTGTTGACAAGCTACCCTCTTACTTCCTGCAGATTGCCTCTAAACCTCATGCCTATCCTGTATCCATCTTAATCAACCGATACATTTCTGAATCCTATGTCCCCACTGTATGGAAGAATTTCTTTACTCTACCCATTCACAAAGGGGGCACCTCCTCAGACATATCCAACTTCAGATCGATTGCCATACTCTCTCCACTCTCAAAAATCCTAGAGAAATGCATTCACAAGCAGGTAATGCATTACCTTCACCAGGTAAACCTTCTCACACCCATACTGCATGGTTTCTGTCCCCAGCATAGTACAGCTACTGCATTCATCCATCAACATAGTCTCCCTAGCTCGCGATAACAATAAACTTGTCTCATGCTTATTCCTTGACCTTTCTAAAACCTTTGACACTGTCTGTCACCCACTCCTCCTAGATAAGCTCACTAACTTACATTTCTCTCCCCCTACTATCTCCTGGTTCTCCAGCTATCTCTCAACCCGCCAGCAATCAGTTAAATGGTTCTCTGCACTATCCTCCCCTCTCACTGTACAAATGGGAGTCCCCCAAGGGTCCATATTTGGACCACTACTCTAATATTTTCACCAACTTGCTCTACTTTTCTTGTCCCCAGTCATCTCTTGTGCAATATGCTGATGACTCAACTGTTATAACCATTTCTGACAATCCAACTGACCTCCACTCAACTCCCCAGGCATCCTTCCACACCATTGAGACTTGACTTAGTGATAACAAGCTAATACTTAATCCAAAAAAACTAAGCTCCTACCCTTCCTCCCTAAAAACATCACCACACTCAAAAGTACATTTACCATCATATCCTGCAACAACACTATCATCTCAGCTGAATCTAGTACTAAATTGCTAGGTGTTACAATAGATGATCAGCTTAAGTTTGATCTCCATATTACTAATTCGGTAAAAAGAACTAATCAGAAACCTGGACACCTTTTCCGTAGCAAGAAATATTTAACTAACACTGCATGAATAACTCTCTCCCAGGCTTTATTACTACCAACACTCCTGTACAGCTGCCACATATTCACAAACCTAAATTCTACACTTATTTCCAAGCTTGAAACTACCTATAATAAGAGCGTCAGATTTGCAGCTAACCAAACCTACAAGTCACACCACTGCTTAGCACTACAGCAATTAGACTGGCTAGAATTCCCTCAGCTGTTGCAACTATACCAACTATAAATCATCTACTCTATTCTCTATTTACCCTCCTTCTGCCCCAGCCTGTCCACTATCATATCCAAATATTCCCCTGCTAGGACGCTACGCAGCTCAAATCAAGAATTATTAGACATCTACAAACCCAAAACCAAAATAGGCTGCCTTCTCTATAACTATAACCCAGCTATATCCTGGAACCAACTCCCCTTGGAAATAAAATCCCTCCAGCATAGCAAAAGTTTAAAATTAGCCACAAGGAAATACCTAAAAACAAAGTGGCCTTGCCACTGTAGCCAACCACCCAGAAACCACCATCCTTTCACCTATTTCACCACCTCACTCTTAATGTATCTCTAACACTATTCCCCTGCTACCTCTTCCCTTCCTCTATCTCCGACCACTCTTAATTCTTACAGTCTCAAAACAACCTACCTGTCTAGTCTGTCTCCTATACTCGACTTCCCCTCCACATCTCTTACTAGCCATTCCTACTTTCCTTTCTTGTTTACAAACTCCTATACAACTAGATCCTACCCACTTTAAATAAGCATCTACCTAACTATTAACTCATTTTGCTCTAAGCAGCTTAAATAATATTGTAACTAGTCACATTTTCTTCTGCTAATTGTTTAAAACCTTGTTTGTAACAACTCACATATTTGTCTGCCAATTGTTAATACTCCGTATAACTGAATTGCCTGAGGAGCTTTTTCTCTCCAGGTCTCTGCTTGTAAGATTCTATAGCTGATTGTTACTATGATGTTACTAACATTTAATAAATTGTTTTCTACTCCAGAGGAGCTTTTCTTCTTGAGTCTCTACTGAAAATGAGCCAAAAGCTCAATCAGACTAACCCAGTTAACAAATGTAAAATAAATAAATAAACCCCAGGTATCTGAAGATGGCATTCCTCAGCTATCATAGGAGGAGCTGGAGGACACAGGAAGATACAGGCTTGGGAGACACAGGGTGCAACAAGTCCATGACTGTCACCATCTGCGCTGGACTGTATCATCAAGTCTGTGTCCTGTGTGCCAAAGGCCCTACTACCATACCGAGACACATCAGATCCCACATCAGGATCATTGGACAGACTCATGGAGGATAAAGACAGTTGACATGCTAAAAGAAGAGATAGATGACACAGGCCAGGGGAACATGACATCACATGCTATATATCATTAATGTCATATGACACATAATGTTACAGATAAGAATATGGTACCAGGAGGTCTTGTTTGTGTATGGGTCATGGAATCCACATCACAGGGAGTTGACAACTATGTTACATATCCAACATACATGACATATGTGAGGAATACAACCATAACACACACCTGAAAAGTCCTCGTCGGACGATGGTAAAGGAGGAGAGGGATGAACTGCAACTGCTGTAGAGAAACAAAGTCAGCATTCTTAATTACATCATTGCCAACATGGATCACTCCAACAGCATTAAAATATACAGTAGATAATACATACACACCAATTGTTTGTGGCAGAGATTCTGATGCTAATGTTGGCTGTTCTATGAAGGGGTAGAAGGACACATTATAATGGAGGACAACAACAAGAATTACAGAAATGACATACATGAAAGAGAGGCAATAGCTTACCTGATATGGTGAGTTTGTGTGTCGTAATATGGATCCTGCAGTGGAGACATACAGTCAAAGCAAGCACAGTCATGTATACAGGCACCACCATAGTCACAAGATGGCATATAAAACACAGTAGCAAGGTCTGCTGATACTCACGTGATGAACGGTGCACCTGTTGCCCAGATGTCCTTGTGCAGAAAAACAGGAACATTAATTTCATGCAACACAGGACTGCTGCACATTGCTATAGGCTATGAACATGTTGAGGAATCATACTTGGTCTTTCTGTATGTGCAGCTGCACAGCTATTGCCTCCAGAAGATGTACCTGGAGTTTACAATGTAAGGGAAATATTAATTATAAATATTAATATGACCGTAAACAGCACTGGCATGACAGAAGCCTGAGGCAATAACAGGTAATGGTCACAGTAACAGTATTTGGAGACACTTACCTGTTGTGTCCTGCAGTTGTACTGAAGTTTATGGACCTGTAAAAATGAATGCAGACAGCATTACACATGTTGGCTGCACTGTTATGTATGTATGGCTACATGTCATTACACTTACATTAGTCATCATCACCCTATGTGGACCAGAATTTACATGATGCAATTCTGCTGATGCAACACAAAAATTACAGTATTTGAATATGTACTGATTTACTCAATATGCCTCATGTAATGCATGTGCGGCCTGGAACAGCTGCTACTATCCCACTCCTGGTTATGCAGTGCTCCCCACTCAACATACGCAATGATGCAAGAAGCTGTGTGATCTCCTCAGGGGGTGTAAATGGTGGGCTACCACTAGTGACATCCTCAACCTCTCTTGCCAGCATACTGTGTTGGCCATATGGAGGATCTGGTCAGAGCACCATCAGTGATAGGCCTCCTTGGATCTATTGTGACCTCCCACAGCACTAAAGCATTCTATGGGCACCTACAAGAATGCATGGATCATGCTATCCCAAACAAAACCAAGACTCACTCCTCCAAGAAAAGGAAACCAGTCTGGTTGACCCCTGCCATAATCAAGCTATACAATAGAAGGAGGAAACTAGTACAGAAAAGAGTAAAATCCCATAAAGGGAAGACATCCCTGATCAGTATCAGCAAGAAACTACGTTCCCTCATAAAATCATCCAAGGTTAGCTTTGAAAGAAAAATTGCCATGGACTCCAGAGATAACCACAAGGCATTCTTAAGCTATGTCAAGAATCTAAGTGGCAATTCTCAGATTTGCTCAGAGTTAGTGCAGAATGGCACAAAATACACTGAACCAACTGATATAGCCAACATCCTGGCAGACAGGTTCAGTGCAAACTTCACCCCCCTCTCATCCCCAAAAGGGCCCATAACTATACCAGAAGAATGTAGAGCCCCTGAAATCACAGACACTCAGTTTAAAACAGCCCTCTCCAAAGCCAAAATCACAGCATCAATGGGACTGGATGGTGTCCCGGGCTGTATCCTACACAAGCTGAAAGATGAACTAACCCCTCACCTAAACACACTGTTTAAACTCAGCCTCTCAATAGGCTACATGCCCACAGAGTGGTGCATAGCAATGGTTATTCCGCTCCACAAAGGTGGAGCCACAATGGACCCTGGGAACTATCGCCCCATAAGCCTGACTAGCTTGGTCTGCAAAGCTATGGAGTGCATCATCATGGATCTCATTAACAGAGACATTAGAAACCTCCAAACACTGAACCCTACCCAATTTGGCTTTGTTAAGGGCAGATCATGCCTCCTAAACTTGGTGGACTTCTTTGAGACAGTTACAAAGGCTATAGATGAGGGAAAGGTGGTCCACACAGCCTACCTCGACCTCGCAAAGGCCTTCGACACCATTCCCCACTCAGGTATTATAGACAAGCTCACCTGCCTGAACATAAACCCCTACATAACGAGATGGGTTGCCAACTGGCTCATGGACAGAACCCACATGGTAAGAGTTGCGGAGCTAGGTCTGACTCTAAACCGGTTACAAGTGCTGTTCCCCAGGGCTCAGTCCTAGGATCCCTCCTGTTTGGCATATGCTTCTCAGAGGTACAGGCAAGCAAAGAAGGACTATGGCTGACCAAGTCCGCAGAAGACTGCAAACTAGGGGCTATAACTGACTCTCCAGCTGACACAGACATCCTCCAAAAGGGTCTCACTGAGACAGATACCTGGTGTCAAAACCATGGCCTCAAGCTAAATAGAGCATAGTCATCCCCTTTGGAAAAACAAAGTAGCTACAAACTACCACATAGGTGGCAGCCCCCTAAATATGGAAAACGAAATAAGGGATCTGGGGACCCAAGTAGATAGTAACCTCTCCTTTGATAATCACATTGCCAGAGTAGTTAGAAAATCCTTCTATATGGC
Source organism: Protopterus annectens (assembly GCF_019279795.1). Taxonomy (NCBI): domain Eukaryota; kingdom Metazoa; phylum Chordata; order Ceratodontiformes; family Protopteridae; genus Protopterus; species Protopterus annectens. Next base: position 1,390,065,526 of record NC_056726.1, read on the forward strand.
CCACCTAATCACAAATCAGTTTGCATCCAGATTGAAAGAGGTCATTGGGCCTCGCTACGCATCACTCATCAGACCCATCAGAGAGTACAATGCCCTATTTGGGATGTACCTTATAAGACATTTGCAGCAACTGGAAAGACCACAGAAGTTCCTCACCAAGAGAATCACTGGCCTCAAGCAGATGCCCTATGCAGCTCGACTGAAGAAACTCCAGCTGTACTTGGTTGCATACCGCCTACTCAGAGGTGATCTCTGCCTGACATACAAGGCCATGTCCAACCCAGAATTGATGGACATGCTCCACCTAAAGAAAACCATATCCCCTTGAGCCACACGCTCTAGGGATCTAAACCTCACAACAACAATAAATAGGATGTGCAGGAGGGATAGATTCCTGTCATAGAGACTTCCCATGCTCTGGAGCAAGATTCCAATCTACATTAGGCAAAGCTCCTTGCTAACCCTCTTCAAAAGAAACCTTGACAAGTGGATAGGAAACAGAAAGTTTACCCCAGGGATCACTTCAATGGCTCTGCTGGACATAGGCACAGGGAACTAATCTAAGGGGACGGCGAAAGCCAACACATTCTGGCTAGGCTTAGAAATGCCTTCGGGCAGATAGCCTAGTACCTACCTATGGACCTATGAACCTATGAGAAATTGGTCCAGACTTCATTCCTCCATACTGTGTTTCCTGCCTGTCCAAGGAGTCTCCATCCATAGTGGCAGAGAGCATGTATTATAATTTCATTCTCTTGTGGGGAGAAATTGTCATGCCTAGGTATGTATACCATTTGAAAGACAGCTATATGCACATTGTTAGATTAATGTGGGGCCCACATATGGAGATGATTATGTGGATGCTTATGTCACTGTAAATCCTATGTAGTCCTGTGCAATGCAAAATTCTAGGAAATAGTGCCTGTGCCATATAGTACTGTGACATATAAAAACCATAAAACAATGCATGAACACATAATACAAGAAACAGTAAGACAAGTTGTGATATCTGTAGAGGCTGCCTGTGAGAGTTGAACCCCTTACAGTGGATATCCAAACACAGCAGCATTGTGTCACACAAACCACACATTTTGCATGCATTTTACATTAACATACTACACATAGCATAGTTGTACAACAGAAATATGTGATGGCTGTAGCAGCGGTAATGCAATTGGAGCCTAAACAGAAAACCGATGTGAAAAAATCTGTAATATGAAATGTTATACATGATGGGCTTATATCAACATAATTATTACTGAGCACTGAATGCCATCCACATTAGCAGAGAGTATCTGAAAATTATCAATTGAACAACTTATGGAAAGTGTCGGAAAGCCTTAGAGTCTGTAAGCAGGCCACAGACAGTACATGGTAAGCAGATGTAAACACAGATCCTTTTTGTATTGAGTCAATAGTTCTAATACTTGTTTTAAGAAGCATTAATGAATAAATATCCATAACAGTAATATGAGCACATACTAGATAGCAACATATGGATAATGTTAGAATCTGTAGTTTTCCATACATATACCATATAGTATTACCAAAAAGACAGCAATATATATGGAAAATCCATGAATCCTTCTTTATGTACTGTTCAGTTGTGCTGTTTACATCTGTCTGTACAACTGCACATGGGAAAGTACTGTATGTTACTGATGCAGAAGTAAACACCTGTATGCATACAAGTTAATTCCACGCCCCTCCAGTAGGTCACACACATTTTTATAATGCACACATTTTTCCCTAAATGCATTGATTTAACCATATACACATACTTTGATAATGAGTGATGTTAACATAGGTCTACAAGGAGGTAAACATTTCCCAACACAGCAATGCTAGATCCCATTTGCCCACATCCACATAAGTTCTCGAAATTCATAGCATTAACCAATAGCTCAGCATAATGAGAAAGTGCTCTGCAGAAGTACCAAATAGGTATCATTAAATAGGACCATATGTAGTTTGTAGCCTGTTTTCTTCCAATGATCTGATAACATGACATAAGCTGCACTTTTAAATATTGATTTTGATGGATTTACAGATCAGACCATTGCTACCTGGAAACTGAGGGGGACTTCAGTGAGCAATTTTCTGAATTGTGTATTATCAACATTCTCAAATTTATCATTGAAATGGCTACTTCCAGGAGTCTCAGACATATTCAGGCACCCAATTTGACTGAGGAGGATTCCACTCAGGTGTTGACCATCTACAGTGGAGTGAAGTATCGCATGTGAGCCAAACCACACAATTTCATAATGATTGACATTTGGAACCAGATTGTGAGGGAGCATCAATGACATACAGGAATCTACTGAACTGGAGTGCAGGTTGACCTGCATGACTGAGACACAGAGAAGCTTCAACGAAGGGTCAGCAAGATGCAGAGAAAGCTGGTGCCTTCAGTTAAGTGTCACAATCCTATGTATACCTAGACATTCCTAAGGAATTCAGAGATATTGCTGTGTCCCAGGTATATCAGATATGTGCCTTTTAAAACCATTAAGTAGCTGTTCTGACAGTTAGCTCATCTGGATAAATAAGAAGGCAAGGTGACAGTTCTCCCTATAATTATAGGTTCTATTCCCATTGAGGACTTGTTCAATTGGATTAAAGGATTTCGTTTTTACTGACTAACTGCTGGCTGCTCTGCTTCCTGGCTACTGGTTTGGTTACTTCTATTCCCATTGAGTATATTTCTTTGATAATGTTTATCATGTACACAATATTGAGCATTGTAGATGTATCTCTTTTCCAGCATTTAACAACATCCTTTCACACATCCAGTATGGTCATGTATCTCTAATGCCTATTGTGCCAAGGTCACTGATGACTACACATTTCTTAGTTATCCATAATACTTCAACAGTATCTCCTAGTCGATCTGTGTATGCTTGAATGCTAACTCATAAATAACTTCATTTGTCCATTCCGCTTTACAAAGTGAACATTCTTATTAAAGTCCTGTTTGTTTAACATAAAAGGAATGCATGTCTGACTGTCTACACATATCTCCTACATTCTAAAAGTTGATGATATCTGGCAGGTTTGTGTATTATGAGGGCCTATAGCATTTATATGTTGATGTTTCCATATTCAGCTGTTATCCACAGGAATATGGATACACAGACACAGTGCTAGTTTGTTCAGAGGAAATTTGCAATGGCTGTTAGTTCAGCCTGTAAAGCAACACACCAGCACACATATATCTTGACTAGGTGTAGGTTCAAGTCCACACTGGGGAGTTCTCTCATTATATTCTGATTGTTTTGTCTTTCAAACATTGTCAAAAATGCTTCTCTACATACCATGCTTATTGACATTAAAGGTTATTTTTGAGCATGCTTACTAATATCTCAATTATTCATTGGATTTCTGTGAATATCTCCATAATCCATAAAGGTTCTGCAAATGGCACCTCTTTTACAACAGTATTATGTGTAAAGCTTGGAACAGACTCATATATTTCTGCCAGAAAGTTTTGTGGCATATTCTAGCATTTGCATATTGAATTTCATGTATAACTGTGTCATGTCATTCTTTATTAATTTGACTTCAACAACCATTCCCATCCTTATATTTGGGGGAAGCGAGATAGTCAGACATACATTTGGACTAAAGAACAGGGAGATGCCCTGATATCATCGATAATTTTGAGTTATCATTTTTACTTTGCTAATAAATATCTGTACATATTTTATGTCCTCCCTATAAAATACATTAATGTGTCCATGATGTACAGCCCTTTGTAGTGGTCTATTAACAGCAGCAACTATGTGTTACATGACAGTGTTTTATTCTCTGAGGAATGAACATTTACAGTTGTGGTTTTCTGTTGTGACCAGTGTGCTGACACACATTTATACTTGCAACTTTATTTTCATAAAAGCACAGCACTTTTTACTTTTTGTAAAGCATACACCATGATCATTATTAGTACCCTATCTCTGTACATTCATATCTCCAATTCTTGCCACTGCATTCTCACCATGCAGTTATATGCAAAATGGATTACCTAGGCAGATAGGTGTCAGGGTTAGAGTCTGGAAGTAGCTTAGAGTTGCAGGTTTGAATCTCAGGTCCTCCAATCTGTGTTCAATACTGTTCCTAGATGTAAAAGACTGTGGGTGTAATATTCCAAAATGTGTATGATGATTCTCTGATGTTCTTCAAGTTCAGGTTTAGAGAACATGATCTGACCAATATGTATGACTATTATTTGAGAACTACATCATTCACACATGCTATTTACTTTTTGCAGGTGGTGAAGAACATACTCGCAATCTTGCCATGTGCATCAAGCTGATGCACAGGCTGGAGAAGCAGCACAGGGAGAGAGGTATGTTGATTACTTTGTTTTTATAAATAAAATAGCTGTGACCATTGCTGCACTGTTGGTGATGTTTCTCTGGCATGCCCTTCAGTTCAGCATGGGTTTTGCATCTGTTTACATCTTTGATGTTTTGGTTAAAACATACTTAATATCCTGTGTTTAGGGGTACTTGTGCACAAAGGCATGCCTTTTCAACATTTCTAAATGTCTGTTACATAATCAGCAAGCAGCATCATGCTGTTGGAATGTTGTAAGTTAGTGATTGCTAATAAATATATGTAGGGCATGCATACTTTAGTAGAGAGACAATACTGTTTGTACAGCATATACCATATTTTCATGTGTCACAGGCAGTCACTTTGTTTAGGATAGAACATTATTACTAGTGTGTTGTGCTGTATTCCTTAAATTGATGTGGGGGTCAGCCAATGTCCCTGTTGCTGGCTTAGCTGTTTGGCATATGACTTTTATATTTATCACAGGATTGTCATCTCACTCTGTCATTATTATAACAATATGTTAATTAGTGGCTATTCATATCAATCATTACATGTACAGATAAGAAATACATTTGACATTCACACACCAACATAAATGTGTAGATGTAATAGAAAAAAACATGGAAATACTGATATTCTGTCAGACAGCAGCTGAACAATTTTGCTGAGGCATACATCAATATTAAACAGTGCAGGTCTCAATTGTACTGTTGTGTTGTCGTTTTCCCAGTGTTGTTATGCAATGTAGACTTGTGAGTGTTGCATGAGACAGTGTCATGGCATGCTTTACTTCAAATGTCAGGATATGTAATCGTGCTAGCTTTGCATACACTTAATCATACATAATGCTGTCTGATAAACAATTGTTCAGGTCATGCCATGATTTCCACTGGTAAGCTGTGTTATGTATGCCATGGCCTTGATTAAGTTGCTCACATTGCGTGATGGATGCGGTGTCTCTGGTATGTTCTGGTACTGTAAACATCCATAAGTATAGATAATGGGATATAAGGAACGTGTGCATGAGGAGCCATCCACTAGCAGCAAATCTGTTAATTATAACTGTCCTACATAATAATTTTTGGGTATTTCATTGAGATTCTGTTTTTAATTACACCTGCAATATATGCTGATATACCTATATTCTCATATGCAGGCATCGCATGTTGATGGGATGTTACTTACTGTCTGTTAGACTGCAGATATGCACATCAGTTTCAGTTTAATGTCAGCTATGATTTTCACAGGAATGTATGGCCTGATAGATATTTTTTCATTGTTATGGTTTTGATTACTGATATACATTACATATAGCGGTACACTTGACTATGGCCGTAACATATTCTAAGGTTTAATAATGACTGCTTTCTGCCTGTTCATTGTGTCACAAAAGGTATGTTATGGAGTCATGTAGTATCAGGTATACATATGCAATTTCTGTCCTTTGTTGTGAATAACCAAGTCATAGCATGGGAGTTATGGAAGATCACCCATCAAACGGCAACAAGCACATGCCAGAATGCTGCTAGAGTTCTCCGATAAGGATGACTATGACAAAGACAAAGATGATGAAGAAGAAGCTGGATCTGCATGTGTCATCATCCCTGCTGCACCCCAGAGGAGACTACCCAAGGACCCCCAACAAGATGATTATCAGGAACACATCTGATGTGTTTCATACACAGATGAGAGACATGATGGAGTATTTCTTCCAGGACACGGCAAAGGCTATGCATGACTCACTTAGGGAAGTAACCCAAGAGATCATTTGTGATGTTCATCCCTATCAGAGCAGTCCCTCATCTTTGTATGTTTTGTCTATGTAATCCACCTGTGTAATGCTGCAACCATGGTATTTGCAATGTCAGTGATTGTACTGCATGTGCACACTTGTGCATGCATACCATTTTGCTGTCATGTTTATGTACTACAGATTCAAATGTACAATACAGATATCATGTGACATTTAGCATTACGTTTCAGTGTGTGCATAACACACATTACCACATTAGACTTTCCTTCAACATTCAGCTGTCTATGAGTTTTGGCAGTTAACATGGAGCTACTCCTGTAATAATTGCACTGGAAATGAGTGTCATTTACAGAACCTCACAAATAACATATTGCACATATTCCACCAATACCACAGTGGTATGGATATGATTTATGGATTGCCATGTCATGTATGTGCAACAGAAGGACATGTCCTTGCCCCTGTCTTTTTGATGACAGTTGTCATGCTGTGCCACTGGCATACTGGGATTGAGTGTTACATATCTTGGCAATGCTCATGCCATGTTATGTCATACAAATGTATCTCATACATATGGGCAGTCCTCCTTTACTGAATGCACAGACCATCAATTTAATGTTCATGTATACACTGTTGTAATGATAATTTGTTTAGTAGCAGTACAGTATGCATTCTTTGGCCTATGTCACATTTCTACATCCATTCCTTATTGACATAAATTCACCCATTTTGGCAGAAGGTGTGCATTTTTAATGATTTGTATACATGTCTCTGCACACATTCCGATCCACGTGGGAAATACCGTTGTACCTATGAAATGTAAGCAGTCACTGACTTCATGTTAGTATGCTTTACTGCTGCTCACAGGACTGTCCTCTGTTCAATAATAACCAGAGTTAGTGACATATGTTTATTCCACATGTTGTTTTACATTAGCATGACAGTGTATGTGTATGTGATACCAATTTTAGCTTGTTTACCTATATCTCTTGCACAATACTGTGTGTATGATTTATACATGCCCATTTTTGTTGACCTCAGCAATTCAGCCTGCCCTTGTGACATACGTCGGCCATTTGCTGAAGTGTACTTTGGGCTGACTTCAACACCATCCTATGTAGTGTACACATGCATTTGCAATGTGTCACCTTACATATTGTTGTCCTGCTTTTTTGTTTGCCCACAGATCTTGGATGCCATGTCTTCCTTTGTGAGCCCATGTTGTCCACTTCCCTTCCACCTTTGTAGGTATGTAATATATTTTGCACATATACATATTATATGTTCACCTTTGTTAGAATTCTCATACATTTTTATGTATTTATTTGGTTAAAAGGTCAACATGTGGCAACTCTATGGCCATTATACAGATGCAGGACATACAGACACAAGTCGCTGGCTTTTGCTTGCAATATATCCTTGTTGTTGTTATACTTGCGTGTTACATATTAACCAGTGTGGATTACTGAAATTCCCGTGTTTATATAGCAGTAATGTTAGATTTGTGACCATATATTATTATTACATGTTATTGGTATGTGTATGTGTATTGACATCGCTTTCCTCTAATTTCCTGTTAGGCCACTAATGGCCATACATATACACCTACACCTGTGTGAGTTGCCTTTGACATGGCATATCTGTGTGGTATATGCATTCCATTACACTTCTGTTTGGGTTGTATACACATACTTGTTTAAGTAGCAGCCAGTTTCCTGCTTTGCTCCATTACAGCTATTTGGCACTGTACTTGCTTATTTGCCTTTCACATTCATAGTCAATGGTTCTGTTCTGTCTTCTGCTGGTATTATCTAGCATTCCAAGGTCTACATTTGTTTGTCTGTGATGTTGCTTGGCTTGCATTTGCAATGCTGATAGACTACTTGGATATTACTTGGTTTATTCAATGTGTATTGTGATCTCTATGTATTACCCTACAACACACAACTACCCTCAGTCATATATATCCAAGTATGACTGCCATGCAGTTTGCAACATGTAATAATGTGATAGTGCATAGTTATACATGTATTTCTGCATTTTACCATGGCTGGTATGCATCCTCTCCCTATTTGTCAACTTTCCATTGCCCGTCTTGTGCAGTGTGCCATCTGTGTAACTTACCTGTCCTTACTGTTTACCTTTGTCTGCCATGTGCTGTGATATTTGTTATATGGGTATACCTACTCTGATGGCCTTTTCCTCCTCTTTCACTTTCCTTGTATTCTTAAAAAAATGAAAATTGGGCCTATTCTGAATAAAAATCATTGCCCATGCTCCTCTGACTGTCCCTCAGATTTTCCTGTTCCAACATACATCTCTTGTGGCCCCTTTTTTTCACCCATACCCCATGTCTGCTTTTCTAACTCTCTATTTCTTTGGGTGCGTGCGTTACCTGTGTGCCTCCCATATGCCTCATGCCCATTATTAGCTACCGTTACCTGTGGTGATGTGCTCATGATTGGCTTTCACTTTTGTTAAAATTTTGTATTAGACATTTTACAGATTCCCTCAGAATCTGTAAGTGATACCTAGAATATTTTAATAATAACAGAGTTATGAGAGATATTCCATAGTTGCCTTTAAACTTACTGGAGAGAGTCTGTTGTAGATATATATTTATGAATGTCAGACAGCTTAGACTATGATATTACTTCCATAACTTTGTTAATGTATATCACATTTTGTGAGAGATTTTTCATGACTTTTGAAGTATCTGTGACTGGTATACAGTGCACCATTACTACTGAGAAACTCTGTTATGTGCAAAGATATTCTAAGTTCACTGAGGCATATTTACATATTACATGGTTATACGCAACTTTTGCACTGGAATTGGTGGAATGTGCTGGATTCCGCATACTCTGCTGAATCTGGCCCTGAATATCCACAGTAGCTATGCAACATAAAACACAATAATACATAATATATAATCAGTAATTCAACTCTTTCTCACTACTCTTTTTTCCTAATACAGTACATTTTCTTTTTATTTCTTTTGCATCTGTTCCTTCCCTTTTAATAGTTGTCTTACTATCTATATCCCATGAGATATTTTTATACTTCTAAAACATCTTTTTCTTTCACTGTTACTTTAATATATATGTTCTCACTCTACATCTAAATTACTGAAATTAAAATATTTCCTTATACTCTCTCTCTTTAAACATTCACTTATCTTTAATGATGCTTTTAATTTACAAATTGAAAATGTGTATTTTATGTTTAATTTATTTTTATTATCAATTTTACATTCTTTTTACCTCTGTGTCTAGCCTTTACTTGTTATTGTCTAATATTTTTATTCAATATTAAGTTCTTTTGACTATTTTTGAGTGCAATTGTATGTTTACTTGGAGCTTTTCTCTGTGGGCCTTCACTTAAAAAGAATCTAGTTTGATTCAGTTGGACTTTCCTGGTGAATAAATGTAAATGCATACATACATACATACATACATACATAAATACATAGCATATCTGCTGTCTCTTCACTGGAGACATTTATGCACTCAGAACAAAAAGCAGAAGGAGCAGACATAATCTTACCACCGGTCCAATAACTTCCTGTAAGATTACCAGCTGTATGCATTGTGCTATAGTGCACTCCGGAGAGTTAACCACCTGCTTTTCCCCATTCCACCACTTTAATGACAGAAGTATACAGGGTAGAATATGCTGTATCACTTTCCTCACCCTCTACTAGATCAGATCTTTAAATGATTCGAACCTCTTGACTATTTGGATTGGTGTAAAAAACAGCAGACACTCACTCTGTTATGGACATAAATAGCTGATGATGGTGAGTTCCCTGGCATTAAGGACTTAGCTTTTGTACTAGTTGGAGACTTAGAGGGGGAAGATATGGCAAGCATTCCATATGCCTGTTATCCATCTGACTCTTTACCCACTCCATGGTTACAGACCCCTTCTACTACCTCTTCCAGAAGTATTTTGTTTTCAGCCAGACATCCAGAAATGAATGAAGCTCTTCTGGATTATCAGAGGTCTGTGTTTGGACCAATGTCCTCTTTCCTGTCAAACGATTTCTATAGGTCCTAGTTTCTGGATTATCAGTTCTGATGTTTAACTTGTTAGTTTTAGCTTATATATCTTTGATTTGGGCCATATGCAATGCAAATACCTCTTTCTAAGATGACAACTACATGTGTTGTTTAATGATTGTTTCCATAAATTGTGCATGTTTGATTTCTTGATAGAGGCTGGGTTCCTTTAACATAGCTGTGTGTTGTATAACATCCTAATTCATCAAAGTTGTGTCCAAAAGAGTCTATAACTCTGTTCATCCTCACAGAAGCCATGTGGTTGTCAGTCATCATTATGTGAGAGTAGATCTGAGGTAAATGCTATGTATATTTCCAGATTAAAAAAAATAAACCACAAAATATATGCTCCATTTTAATAGCACTTAAACCTACAGAAAAAAAAAATACATTCACAGTGCACTGAGTTGTAAGGTGCAGTAGGGAAATGGAACTATACAAAGCCCACTTTACTAGCCTTTATTCCCCCAGTTGCAATACAGTTAGAGTGGTTTATTTAGTACTGTGTATGACCTACAACACATTCAAGGCAGCCATGGTGGTGCAGAGGTTAGCATTGCCACCTCACAGCAAGAGGTTCTCTGGTTCGATCCTCGGCTGGGGTGCCTTCTGTGCAGAATCTGCATGTCCTCACTGTGGTTACGTGGGTTTCCACCGGGTGCTCCAGTTTCATCTCACAGACATGCTGTAGGTGGATTGGACACTCTAAATTGACCCTAGGTGTGAGTGTATGCATGTGTGTGCCTTCTGTGGAAGGTTGGGCGCCAGCCTGGAAACTCAGCACTGTAAAACTCCACTGCCAATCATGAGTGGACAGGTGATCTGCTGTGGCAATACCTAACTGGGAAAAAGCTGAAAGAAGATGACCTACAACACATTCGATATAGCTAAGACCAAAACAGCATTAAGTCAGCGAATTTATGAGCATATATATGCTTTAAAGAAAAAAGACATAAAGAATGCCCTTTATAAACTCAGTTTAGAATGTAAGGGGTTTAACAATTTTTATTTTTTGTGTTAGAAAAGGTCCCACAGAATATTAGAGGGGGGAGACTGGGAAACCTATTTAGAAAAGAAGGAACTACTTTGGCAAATTAAATTCAATGCCACTCAGTACACCGGAATCAATGGTAAAATGTCTATTAACAGTGTACTGGTTTTAAAATCAGGAAATTTATAATATTGCAACATTTTAAATAATATTTTAGACAGCATTTGTAGTTTATTATGTGTGTGATTCTGAGTAATTCTTATGTTAACTATTTATGTGTTTTTATCTGTGATTTTATGTACTTGCTCTTTAAGGATGTATAATTAATTGATCATTGAAGGAATGTTTAGACTGGATAATCAATTGAATAATAAGTTTGAAGTAGTATAAATGATGAGGTATTAGGATTTTTTTGTATCTGAAGAAGTCCTGTAGTAAATGGATAAAAGCACTTATTATTTTAAAGTTTAATAAAATTAACATGGTCTTATGGCAACTTGACAGAATACAATATTAACCTACTAAATTCCTCAGACATATTTTTATCAAGATACACTGGCACTGCTGCTAAATAGCTGATGTTAATGGAATGAAATGGCTTACTGATATATCAGTAATAATTTGATGAATAACCTAGTTATTCACAGCAATTCTTAAATTATAAAATAATTTGAATAAGTGTAAAATGCTTTGCAAAAATAATACTATGGTTATATGACATCAGTATAACATTTTTAGATATATGTGCCCCCTTTCAAGACTTAAACACACAGTGCACAAAATGTACACATGCTGGCCTGCATCCTTACAAGCTGAGTTAATACTCAGCACATGTTACTCATAAACAAACAGGTACTGCTCTTTAAACACCCTTTTTCAAAAACTAAATGTTGCTAGGCTGTTACAGATTATGGCATTATTCCTAGAAAAACTAGATCAGTGAGTCATTACCTTGCACAAAATAAAACATAATATAAACTATTGCAATATGATTTTTGAAAAAATGTTATGGGTGAAGTTAACCAAGGTAATACGTTTCCCTGTGTGGTTTTGAATCCACAACACACCAAAATGTAAACATAGTATATATACCTTACTTACTCACCTCCTTTGACTATCTTTCTCTCCCTGAACAAAAACATTACATCCATCAAAAACTAACACCCTCTTTCATCCTCTCCCTTAATCACAGCAACATAATTTGCAATTCCAACTATATGTAACCTAAATATCACAGAATTACCCACATCAGCTATTTCTCTTTAAAGAAGACTCTAAATTACCACTACAAACTCCTTAAATCTCTTCAATACCCCCAGCAACACCCCCTCCTAGATGGCGATATTCATCCTAACCCTGGCCCCAATAATAACTATACCAATAACCCAAGCAATGTAAACTTCCCCACAGTCTCAACATTAATAAAACCATGCAACTCCCTCTTAATAGGTCACCTTAACATTAGAAGTGTTAACAACAAAATCTCCTATCTACATGCTCTCCTTGACATACACTCATTTGACATACTATGTCTTACAGAAACTTGGCTTAAACCATCTACTCTAGACCAGGAAATTACCTCTCCTGGCTATAACATCCTTAGAAATTACTGTAAAACCAAAAAAGGTGGAGGTATAGCCATTCTCTATAAATCTAACCTCCAAATTACCCCCATAAATGACCTTCCATCGCTTGCTAACAGTTCTGAAATCCTAACTGCAAAACTCCAAATCAATAATTCTAAATCGATATACCTACTTTGTATGTATCTACCACCAGGTAATAATACTAGTACTCTGGCGAACCTACTCAATCACCTCTCTACCCAACTACCCCAGGAGACCATTGTACTAGGTGACTTTAACATAGACTGGTCTACTTGCAGTTCTTTGAATCCTACCAATCACATAAACCTCTTCGGTTTCAAACAATTAATAGCAACCCCTACAAGAATTAACAAACCTAGCAATAAAGAAACTACTCTGGATTGGATCCTTATTAATAGCCACCCTGAGACTTATACCCCAGGAACCCTACCAGATGACATTAGCGACCACATGCTTACTTACATTATTAGACAAAAAGTCCACATTCCAAATACTCATAACCTCAGAACCTCCCGCTCAAAAAAATTCTTTAATCTAGACAGCTTTCTAACCGAACTACAAGCATGTGACTGGTCACCACTAACGTATCTAGAACTTAATAAATCCGTTACTTACTTTAATACTAACTTTCTTAGAATCCTAGACTACCATGCACCTTATCGTACTACTAGAATAAGAACAAAATCTGCACCATGGCTCACAAAACAAACTAGGCAGAAGATACTCCTTAGAAATAAAATCTGGGCCAAATGGAGAGCTACCAAATGTCCAACTAACCACCTTCACTATAAACAACTAAGAAATGCCACCAAGAAGGATATTCTTAGAGATAAAAAAGATTTTTACATTCAACTACAACAAAGCAGCCAACAAACTCCTCAAAAGTTTTGGTCTGGAATAAACAAACTTCTTCAGCCAGACCACACCACTACTCCAGACCCAACTGGTTTCAATCATAATAACTCCACCCAAATCCCTGATGCATTTAATAACTATTTTACTGAAGCCATTCTAACCCTGGCTAATTCTTTACCAACCTTCACTACCTCCACAACTAATACCTGCAATACTTCACTACCTACCTTTCACTTACAACCTGTATCTACATCCCTCATCTGTAAGCTACTTCAAAGACTGAAACCTTGTACCCCTTCAGCTGACCATCTCCCATCGGAATTCCTACAAATAGCCACAAAAGCCATAGCCTACCCTATCTCCATCATTATTAATAGAACTATCACAGAAGGCAAAATCCCTGCTCTATGGAAGATATCCCATATCATCCCTCTACACAAAGGTGGTCCATCTACTGAGCTTTCTAACTATCACCCTATTGCCTTACTCTCCCCTTAGCTAAGATCATGGAAAATGTGTTCACAAACAACTAATTAACCACTTACTACAAAATAACCTACTTGCAAACTGCCAACACGGCTTTAGACCATTCCATAGCACATCAACAGCCCTCTTATCCTTTACTGACTCCATAAATAAAAATCGTAACAACAACTCATTTTCCTCTGCTCTATTTATCGACCTGTCGAAAGCCTTTGATATGGTTAACCATAACTTACTACTAGACAAACTAAATGCCCTTTCTCTCAACCCTCAAGCCATACAATGGTTTAGATCATATCTAGAAAAGAGAAAGCAAGCAGTACTTTGGCAGAACAATTTGTCCTCACTACTACCAGTCAATATTGGAGTACCCCAAGGCTCTATCCTAGGCCCCCTACTCTTTTCTCTATTTATTAACAATCTAGAAATGAACATACCTCTAGCCACCTGCATTCAATACGCTGATGACTCCACCTTAATCTGTATAGCTAAAAATATAGCCACTCTCCGCTCCCTTACCCAAACTGTCTTTCAAAACGTTGAGAACTGATTTATGCAACACTATCTCCTCCTTAATCCCAAAAAAACTAAATTATTGCTCTTCACCCCTACTCACAAATCACCCACTCCTTTCTTCACTATAACCTCTAACAATGGTACCAACATTATCCCAGATTCTACAACACGCCTACTAGGTGTAACAATTGATAATCATCTCAGCTATGATGAACACATCAACTCCACTATAAAGTCTCTTAACAAAAAACTTGGTACCCTCTATAGAATCAAACCCTTCCTTACCCCTGCTGCAAGAAAGACTATTGCTCAAACCCACCTCATTTCAACCCTTTTCTATGCCTGTGTTATATATACTAACTTGTCCAGAAACAACCTCTCTAAACTCTCAACCTGCTATAATAGCATAGCTAGATTCAGCACATGCTCCCCCTTTAAAACTCACCACTGCCTTAACCTCAAACAACTAGGATGGCTAGAATTAAAGAACTATATACTCTGTCAACAATTACTTATTACTCAAAAGATCCTACATCACCCTAACAACACCCCCATCCTCACCAATCTAATTACACTGTATACAAACCTATCCACACTCCGTACTGCTAATAAGCTTCTAGTTTCCTCACAGAAAGCGAATAACAAAGCTGGGGATTCACTCTTCACAAACACTGCAGGAAAAATCTGGAATCTGCTTCCCTCAAAATTATCTACCCTTGCCTCTACACCTCTTTTTAAAAAAACAGCTAAAAGAACATCTAAAAACTCATTGGCTGTGTCCATGCACTAACCCAGACTGATAATCTTCTTCTCTTCTTCACTTACCCCTTTCACTACTCCTTTAACCTAAGCCTTCATAACTTGTACTACTCTTTCTCTGTATTTGAAGAATAACACTTGTGTTCTCTTCCCAACTGGAGACTTCCCATTCCTTCTACTGTGTTTTGTATAATTACTTAGTTGAATTTTTACTAAATCTGTTATAGCTTAAAATGTATTTTGATTACTACTTTTAGACTAATATTGATATGTACTGTATCCCATTATGTTTTCAGACATTGTTAACTTTGACACTGTTTATGCTTGGAGCTTTTCTCCCCGGGCATCTACTGAAAATGGACATATATCCAGCTAGACTAGCCCGGTTAACAAATGTAAAATAAATAAATAATAATAAAATAATAATTAGTAGCCAGTTGTTTTACAGGCTGAGCTAAATTGTACTAGGCTTTCATTGTAGACAACAGTTACTGCAGCTGTTTATTAGAAATACTGCAACAAATGGCAAAATACAGAAAATGCATACAATTGTTAGACCCCTCTTAGTGAGGACACAACAGCTATTGGCACATACATAACCAAAGATTTTTAACCAATGTTACAGGCATTAATTTGTACATTAATTAAACATGTCTGTGTAGTTGTGTAGGAAAAATGTTGTTGTTGTTTGTCTTTTGGCTTTTCCTGGTTAGGGGTCGCCACAGCGGAACTACGGTCCGCTAATGATTGGCAGTAGATTTTCATGAATGCCGAGGTGCCAGCTTGATGTCCAACCTTCAACAGAAATTAGTCCTGTTATCAAGGATGGACCTATTCATCTAAAGAGGGTGTTACCATATGCAACTTTGGTTTGCCTTACTTTTATGGGTAAAAGAACCAACTTCCCGAAGGTCTACTGATAAAAGAACTGGTGATTCTTAAACTACCCCAACATTGTTAGCATGCCAACATGTCTGTGTACAACATATGGACTGGCATCCAGGCTATCAGCAAGTCTGTATCTCATTTTACTGTTAGCTGAGACAGGCTCCAGCCTCTGTCATTCCAAAACCAGGAACAGGATAAAGTAGGTAACAAAAAGAAAGAATGAATGCATAGCCAACTTATGTAAACCATAGCTGACGTTAATACTTTTAAGAAATATAAAATTTTCTGTTGTAAACATCATATTCTTCTTTAGTGCTGGACTAGATGTAAGTAAATTACATACTTGTATGTCTTCCGCCTTGTAAAGGTCTACTAGGTGATTCAGTGAGACTATAATGGAAAACTATGAAATGCATAGTCATCTGTGGCCTAGGTGCTATAAGTATCAGTGTTGCATGAGGACAGTGGCTATGTGAAATTATGTAGTTAGATGTAGTAAAACATATGTACATCTTCAAAGGACAGAGTTATGTTCATTATTTAATTATTCAACAAAGTACCAACATGGGAATCGAAACGACAGTCAAGAGTGCAATAATTACAAAGTCCACTGAATTATCCACATAAGCTAATTCCCACAGTAGCTAAAACATGGTTATAAAAACACCTATATGATATATATTGGGGTGAAATAGTGGAGCTATAACGGAAAACTAGAAAATGCACAGTCATCCACCGCCTAGGTGCCATAGCGGTGATGTATGAGGACAGTGTGAAATTATGTATTTAAATGTTGTGAAACATACAAACAACTTCAAAGGGCATAGTTACTGTTATAAAATAATAATTAGATAAACTAACAACATGGGTATAAAACCCATAGTTAAGAAGACAGTGAGTACAAAGTCCACTGAGTTATCCCCATGTGCTAATTCACACAGCAGCTAAAAATGTGCTTTTAACAAAATATATTGTATCTGTTTATGCTGCTCTGACAACTGGTTTAGTTGCAGTCTTGCTTTGACTCTAGCTGGCTACCTACTAGGATGCACAGTCACATCCTCATTTAGGCCTTAAATCACTGCTGCTTGTTCCAGTATATTAACAAAAGGTTACATTGCTATATTTTATTTTTAAGTTTTGCTATGGATTTTGATGTAATCTGTAGTATTTGCTTGAAATCCTTGGGGTCCATTATGTATGCACCGAGGAGTTTGGAAGTGGATTTGGCGTAGCGGTTTATCACATATAGGTTATGGTATGTGCGCATGATGCATTTTGGAATCATATTGGCACATGCAGAATCTCTAATTATTCTGTGCTGAATACTTAAGTAGTCAATCTGTCTTCAGTGTTTCTTCTGGAATCATGTCCACAGCAGGTACGCTGGAGCCTTCCTTTGGCATCTGTGCTGTCTGCAAATGCCTTCTGCAAACTTTACAGAATCCAGACCCTGATTTTAACAAATGTTAATCACCCGTTGCTTCATTGAAGATTGGGTATCTTGCTAGGAAATTAAACCTGCCAGTACTGGCCTGAAAATGACACAGTGGCAGAATAAATGAATAAAAAAAAATAATAAAAAAAAATAAAAGATGTATTTCTACTTGCTGTCTGTGCTGGTAAATACTACAAATTACATCAAAATCCATAGCAAAGCTTAAAAATAAAATATAACAATGTAACCTTTTGTTAATATACTGGAACAAACAGCAGTGACTTTCAGCATAACATCATCACTTTATAGCTTTGATAAGCTGGCAGAGCACTTTTTTGGTAACTAGAAGTACTTGGAGCATATAAAACTGCATGCGCTACAAAGAATTATGATTGGCTCTCTGATCATAACCCTTTATTAGGTGTTCTCAACATGGATGCCAAGATTCTCCTCTCAAGCTTTGCATTTGAGGTGAATTTCTTGGAATCCATATCTCAAGCAAATAATAAGCTAGTTATGATCAGTGACCACTCATAAACTATGTTATATGCATGTGTGATGCCCCTGCACTGGCCCAGTAATCAAGGAGCCTCAATGCTCACCACTAGCAACAGTGAGTAACGTACAAAATGGGAGGATGACAAGTACACACACAGTAAAATACAATTTCCCTTAAGAGCACACAGAGATCACAATCAGTCTGGAGTTGGTTTCTGCCTCTTTCTCCAGATCCCCAATAAGACTCCCCACTGCCACAACTATAAGGTTAAGATCTCAGCCGAGTGGTCATGCCAAAACCTGCAGCACCCTCTCTGTCCAACCAGTGCTTTTTGTCCCTGCCCACGTAGCTCACACACACACACACACACACAAATACACACTTTGAGATTTGATTTATATACAAACACATAAATACTCCTGGTGAAGGCTGGCACATGTTTACTAGCTATGCTCCCTTCTACCCACAATATAAGGTAGCTATCACTGCCACCAACCACTACTTATCAGCTACTCTAAGGCCCTTACAAAGGGTGCCCAATCCTAGTGTGTAAGTGTGACCAAGAGCAAGGCTATTGGAGTGACCTATACAGTGTCACCAAATATGTATGCAAGCACTCTAAGAGCTTAAATATCTCTAAACAAACCAGTCACAATTTAAATGTTTAAATATATTTAATAATAAATAATAAAAGAACAAGACTTAATACTCAAACAACACAGTAACTACAGAGTTCAGAATCACAGGAAATATTTTAAAACAACATTGCAGGACAGTCTCAAATAAATACAGTAAACATCTAAACTAACCTTTATTATATTCCTACGTATACCTAAGAGAGATTATGCCCTAAATAACTTACTTACAGAACAAGGCAGATGCAGAAGTGCTGAATGGATGTTTCTAGGTCCAAGACAAGATACAAAATGCCCAGTCTTTATTTGAGAGAGTTCTTAAATTAATAATCAACATTACTGCTGGGTTAGCTTGGATGACATCACTCTTTCTCACCTGACTTTAGTTCCCAGGCTAAACAGATACTCAGAATTTAACGCCTCAGTGTCAAAAATACATCATAGTCATAGAGCAATAAAAATACTTTTACATTTGTAACCTAGTAATTATTTCTGTTTCAAGACAATAGGAGAACCTCTAGCTCTAGACTTTGTGTCTGCTTACTGAGAGATAACACAATCGTAAAGCACTTTATTTTACTAGGCTTTCATTGTAGACAACAGTTACTGCAGCTGTTTATTAGAAATACTGCAACAAATGGCAAAATACAGAAAATGCATACAATTGTTAGACCCCTCTTAGTGAGGACACAACAGCTATTGGCACATACATAACCAAAGATTTTTAACCAATGTTCTGTATGTTCCAGCTTCTACTATTAAAGCATACATTTGCACAGGTATATAGTCTATATACATTTCTGTTCTCTTCCAGTAGGGCACACCATGGTCACATTTTTGAAGCTCAGTACATAACATACAATTCTCTTACATTTGCAATACAAGCATATCACAAATGACACACGACTATCTACAAAATTCCAGATAGCTGGGCTAGCAGTGTTACAACATGTACCAAATGTTGTATTTGTTAATAGTTTAAGGGAAACCTTGAAGTATGGGGTGGGGGGGGGGGTCAGACCAAAACATGAGTTTGGTGGGGAAGCTACACATTTAATTAGTGCATGTAGAAAAATAAGAAGTAATCAGTGTAGTGAAATTTGTCATACTGCCAAAAACTCTCAAGGTGAATGCAGATCATGTAAACAGAAAGGTAATTTTTGGTTTGAGTGTAGAGAACAAGAAAAGAACATACTGGTAAAAGTTAAAGAAAGTGATGAGTTTATACGTGTACAGAATGCACCAGATGGGAATAATAATTAACAGTAGGAAATGCAAGAAAAAAAATGAAGAAGGGGAAATACAAAGTACAACTGTTTTATGTAGTAAGAGTGACCAAGAAACCAGGATAGAAACAATAAATACATTTGATGCTTTTACTGGTAATATGTCAGAAGAAGAAGGAGAAGAAATGGGTAAACTTGAAAACAAAATACTTACTGGTCATGGGGTTAGATTAAGAACATTAAAATTCCAATGTAAAAAAAGTAAAGAATAATTTACTGATACTATCTGTAAATGTCAACAGCATAACAAAGTTAGAAGGTTAATTGAACTGAATTGGTAATTAGAATTAGACCTGGATGCTTTGTTATTATAAGATGTGTGATTTATTTGTGAGTAGGACAAAGTCAGTTTGAAAAATATGGGGGAAAAGTAGAATCTTGGACATGAAATAATGTGGGGATTTGTGGTCTGGTGTAATTCAAAAAGAACCATATTAGATTTTTGTTATTGTCAAGGTAGATATGGTTAGTATGCTAGACATTAGGTATGAAAATGCATGTATAGATTAATCGGTGTTGATGCTCGTACTAATGTGATAGAAAGAGAAGAGATATTTGAAGTAGTTAAGAAATGTGATTGTGAACTTGAAAGAGATAGTAATTGAAGATTTAAGCAACAATCTATGTACAAGTGGTAGGAAAAAGGTGCAGGATATGAAAAGGTTATATGAAAAACTAAGATGTGGAAAATGGAATTATGGGATATAGTTACACTGATGATTAAAACAGGATCTTTGAAAACTAAAATAGATTTTTCTGATATGTTTGCAGAATTAATGGAGGGGGCACACTGGATCCAGGTTTCTCAGTTCATAAGGATATCTGGATAGAACTGGATAAAAGTAGGGACAGATTACAAAAGATTCTTGGAAGTCAGCAGAATATGCAGACTTCAATGGAAATCCTTGTGTAAACCCACCTGATATGCTAATTACTGACAATACAGAATTATTACCTTAGTTTAATGCAACACCGTATGATCATACAGAAAATGCATGCTTAATAAGCAATGTATTTAATGAAACATGAGGATAGTTGCAGGGAATTTTAATAGATATACACAGGAGTGTTGAATGTTGTCTGTCACTACACCATGTATAGCATTTCAGCAAGGATTCAATAGAACATAAACATCCAGCAATAACATCCCATGTATACTACACACATTCATAAAACCCCACAGATTCCATCATAATTAAAAAAAAAAATCTATGTTATGTATCTTTGAGACTCCACCGGAATCTGCAAAAAAAATGTAAAGAAATTATTGTCCTGCATATCCAGCCACATTGCCAGCAACAACTGTAGCTAACAATATAAGTAGGGTGTGGGACATGTGGGGGGTACCCATAACCCATGCACCCCAGAAACAGAGTGACAGAAAAGTAGACAGTGGGTGAGGAACAGAAGCACACATGAGGGAAAAGGGAATAGGAAGGTCAGAGGGAGAGTCAGAAGGCATGAGTAATATTTTTTGTGTGTGGGAATAGTCTCCTTTCATATTTTTAGGAGAAAAAAAAGACTGGTAAAATCATAGGGAAAGGAATAGGAGAAAGTGATGGGTAAGAAACATATAACAAATATTATGCTACAGAACAGACAAAGGTAGATAACATATAAAAAGGACAGGTTATCCTGCACAGGCAACACACATACAGACTGCATTGGTGTGGCTCACAGATGTGAGTCCTATTTTATTTTGCTTTTGTTTACTGGGTTTGTCCAACATTTTCAGCAGAGGCCGAGGGAGAAAGCTCTAATAAATTATTGTATAAACATTACTCATGTATTAATAGATATTTAACACTGAGCATTTGTAGAGGTTTGTCTGAAAGATAATAGATCATGCTATTAGTATTTAGAAATTCAAAGAAAACGAGGTGAGGCAAGGAACTAGGTAGGATAGAAAATGTTAACATTGTAGTTTAGAGGTGGGTGTAAAGCAGGTTTAGAGACAATTACATATAAGGATAGTATAAGGTTTATAATTATACATTGGT
The DNA here is from genome assembly GCF_019279795.1 of Protopterus annectens. Lineage (NCBI taxonomy): Eukaryota > Metazoa > Chordata > Ceratodontiformes > Protopteridae > Protopterus > Protopterus annectens. The sequence continues at coordinate 1,390,087,638 of NC_056726.1, forward strand.
CATTAGCATAATGGTTAAGGTGTTTTCCTTGTAGACACAAGGTACAGGGTTTAATTCTCACGTTTGAGGAAGCATGACTAGGCTTAAAAAGGCCCACTGGGATCATTAGGATAGTAATTACCTATGAAGTATAATAGAGGAAGGGGGTGAGCAGTGTCACAAAATAAAGTAAGAAACAGGGTAGGGATGCATCCCAAGCATGGTCCACCATGCTAAAATACATACAGTAATGCACATAGCAGTGCTGAGATGTCAGTAACTGTGTGACAATCTTATAAGAAGGATCAGGAATGATGTTATGCATATCGCATGGAGCAATACTTGGGAAAATGGCCAGTGCAGAACAGACTGACCTACATATATAGTCATGCATTTGACTGTCATCATCATCTTCATCATCATAAACACCCTTTTTTCCATTTTCTACATGAGGTCAGGGTGTTATGTCAACTATCACCAGATTTCTCTATTCAGTGCCGCTCTCCTACCTTCTTTAACACTCATGCCTGACTGTCACAGATCTTCTTTCACACAATCCATACATCTCTTTACTGGATGTCCTTGTATTCTCTTGCTTACTTTCTGACTGTCCCAAATCTTCTTCAACAGATTGTCTTCTGATTTTCTGCACATGTGCCCAAACCATCATATTCTGTTTTCTTTTACTTTTTTTGCAAATGGAGCTACTTTGGCTTCTGCTCTTATGTTCTCATTTCTTAGTCTGTCCCACAGTGTGCATCCTGTCACCTGTGTCAGGCACTTCATCTCTGTCACCTTGAGCTTCTCAGCTGCTCTACCTTTACTGCCCAGGCTTCTGCACCATACAGTGGTACTAGTCACACCACTGTTTTATACCAAGTTTCATCCCATGTGCCTTTGGTTATGCATTCCGTTCTCCTATCCTTTGCTGAAGTTCTTGCTTAGAGTTTGCCTGTAATGCCACATCATCTGCATACAGCAACTTTGTTGATCTGTCCTTTCCAGCCTGTTTGCTAATGTAGTCCTTCACCAGTACGAACAGCAGTGGGCTTAGAGCTGAATCCTGATGCACAGCCACTCCTACTGAGAACCCCTCTGTGAGATTGAGCACTGTTCTATTCAAGTCATTGGATCCTTATACATAGCTTGCACTAACTCTACCAGTGTTTCTGGGACTTTGGACCACAACAGGATGAACCAAATCAGGTTTCTTGGGACCTTGTTCTTTGCTTTCTCCAAGTCTAAGAATGCCCAGTTGGACTCTTTCCTCGTTTCTATTTTATTGTAAAGTATTTGTCTTACACCAAACATTAAGTTTGTTATGCTACATCCTGATCTGAATCCAAACTGCTCAACTCCCATCTTACTTTCTACTACTCTGAGTATTTGTTTATCAATCACCCTCTCTAGAACTTTCATGCAACTTGACAGGAGTTTGATTCCTCTGTATTGCCCTCAGTTGTGAATGTCATCTTTGTTCTGGCACTGTTATGCTTATTCTCCTATCATCTGGAATATGTCTTTCTCTCTATTCTGCTATAAGTACCCTCTGGAGAATTTCTCCCCTTTCTCATCCAATATCTTTAACATATCTACTGTGACCTCATCTGAGCCTATGTCTTTCCCTGACTTTATTTTCCTAGTACTGTTGTTACTTCTATGGTGGCTCCTCCTCATCTTTTTTCATAGGGTGTGTCTGGGGAAGTACAGCTTCTGTGGAGTTTTCTTTGTTCAGAAGCTATTAGAAATACTCCTTCTATCTGCCTTTGATGTCCTGTGGACTGGTGAGAAGGTTGTTGCTGGCATCCCTTATGAAGGGTGTCTGACTGTCTTCTTTATCTTTCTGTTTTTGCCTTGCAGCCTGATATAGTTTTGTTGTGCCATCTGCTGAGTCTCTTTTTCAGAAGCTGGTAAATAACCCCTGATGCCTTGTTCTTAGCTATTGCAACTCTTTTCTTAGCCTCTTTGTTGGTGAGCCAGTATTCCTTTCTAGTCTGGTCCATCTTTTCTGTCTCCCACTTTTTCCTGTACTCCTTTCTTTTGCGGACTTGCTGAACTTCTACATTCCACCACTGGCTTTCCTTATGTACCTCATTTCCATACTTGGTGTGATGATAGGAGGTACTGCCAGCATAGCTAGCTGGAATTTTGTAAGTAATTATATGTGAATATCAAGCTGATTTATACAAGATGCTTGTGTTACAAATGTATTAGAACTGTATGTCATGTGTATATAAAACTGATTTGTACAGGCATCAGTGTTTAAAAGGCATTTGTAAAGTGCTTGTGTTTGAAAAGTATCCACAGTGTGCCCTACCGAAGAGAACAGAAATGTACATGCACTGTTGTAACTGTTTAAATGTATATGTTTTAACAGAGGTTGATCTCAGCCCAGCAAACTTTAAAATATATCTGAAAAGAAATCACTTTATGGGCTAGGCCATAAAGATGTTATCTCACAGGTTTCAATACAGCTAGAGATACAAAGTCTGTAGTAGGAAGCTTTCTGTGTTGTCTTTGGGGTGAACTAATTACTACTCTGGAAGTGTGCTGTTTTATGACTTCTAGCACCTGCCACAGATCTGAGCAAAAGCCCTTGTGCATTTTTACAGTTAGGTGCTAAATCCTGCCAGCTTCCAACAATGGGGGTTTGCGTGGGAACTAGAACTCAGATGAACAGAGATGATGTCATTCTGCAAGCTATCACAGAGGTAATATTTTAGATATTATTTTGAGAAGTCTCTTAGTGAGACTGAGCATTCTGTATTCTGTGTTGAGCCTAACAACAAGAAGGACCATTCACCACAATATCTGTCTTGCTCTATTAAGTAAGTAGAAAACAGTGATTCTCTTAAAGTTACTCAGGAATATAGTGAAACTTAGTTTAGATATTGTTTTTCTTTATTTGTCCAAGTCTGTCCTATAATGTTATTTTAAATATTTCCTATCATTTTGAACTCTGATATGACAGTGAATATATATATATTAATGCCTTGTTGTTTTATTATTTATTATTAAATATATTTAAACCTTTCATTGTGGTTGATCTTTATAGAGATGTTTAAGTTTTAAGAGTATTTGCATATTTATTTGGTGACACTGTGAGGGCGACTCCTAATAGCCTTGCTCTTGGTCAGACTGCCATTTGTACTAATATTAGTTTCATTCAGTAAAATTGGACACCCTTTGTTAAGGGCCTTAAAGTAGCTGGCAATGGGTTCTGATGGCATTGATAACTACCATATAGTGTGGGCAATATGGGGCATAGCTAGTAAACCTGTGCCATCCTTTCCCAGGGGTGTGTGTCTGTGTGTGTGTGTGTGTGTGTGTGTGTGTGTGTGTGTGTGTGTGTGTGTGTGTGTATGCAAATCAAATCTCAAATAGTGTGTGTGTCAGCTACATAGGCAGGGACATGAAGCACTGGTTGGACATAGAGAGTGTTGAAGGACTTGACTTGGAACCTTGGCTAAGGACTCAACTCTATAGCTGTGCCTGTGGGGAGTCATACTGGGGATCTGGATAAACAAAGTGGAACCAGCCCCAGACTGACTGTGTTCCCTGTGTGCTCTTAAGGGAAATTATGCTTGATTGTGCTTGATGCAGAGAGCTGCATCTGGAGATACTGTGTGTGTACCTGGTATCCTGTCAGTAAAATTCCCCACAGGTGCCAGTGGTGAGGAATGAGGCTCCTTGATTACTGGCCCAGAGGTAGAGGGTCATCACACTTTGCTTTGCTGCATATCTTTTCTGTAGTCCTCACATATGCTGTTTTGAGAAACTGCCATTCTTCTTCAACCCCACCTACTTCCTCTTCTTCTTGAGGTGCTAGAGCCCTGAGTAATTCCTTGGACTACTGTGCTGTCTTTACAGTCAACATCCAGGTCTTCAGCTTGGTGTCTGTTGACCTTAATGCCTACTGCTTGCAGCTGATTGTGTCAGCCTGGGAATGTCAGAACCCTGTGAGAGCAATGATGTTGGTCAGTAATGCAATGAGAATATCTGTCATGCATGCAGTATGCACAACATGTACATCCCTGATATGTTGCAATCACAGGCTCAGCAATGGCATATAATAGAATGTTACTGTGCATTAAGTCCATGGTGATGTGGCTATAGCACAATATGAAGAACCACATCAATTGTGTACACCAACAGTGAAGCAGGAATACCAAAAATGATGCCACACAAGCTCATGTAACACCTTTCAGAGATCACACAGCTGGAAGCATCACATGTTGCAATATAGTGTGGGTGTGGGTTGCACAGAAGTGACACATCTATCTTGATAGGCAAAGTGTTTCAACAGCACAGTACTGTCACAGGCCACTAATGCAACTGTCACACAAAGGTACACTTGAATGTCTAAATATCCAGCATATGTGTATCTTATAAAAGTCTCAATGAGAAGGACTGAAGTCACATTAAGACCCATGAAATAATGTGCAACCATTGTGAAACATGACCAATAATCTGGACAGTCATATCTGAATCAAATAGGTTCATAGGTAGGTACTAAGCTATTGGCCCTAGGGCTTAGCCAAAAAGGTACCCTGGCTTTCACCACCCAAGAAAATTATTTTCCTGTGCCCCTGTCGAGCAGAGCCACAGAGGTGATCTCAGGAGTGAATTTCCTATTTCCCCATCCAATCATCAAGATTTTTCTTGAAGAGTGCTAATGAGGAGCTTTGTTTGATATACATAGGTAGTTTGTTCCAGAGTATGGGCAGTCTCTGGGATAGGAATCTATCCCTCCAGCATGTTCTGTTTATTGCAGTGACAAGGTTTAGGTCCCTAGAGCATGTAGCTCGGAGGGATTGGGATTTTTTTAAGTGGAGCATGTCCAACAGCTCTGGGTTTGACACAGCTTTGTATGTTAGGCAGAGATCGCCTCTTAGGAGACGATATGCGATGGAGTAAAGCTGGAGGTTTTTTGAAACAGTCTGCATAGAGCATCTGTTTCTTTGTGAGGTATTTCTGCAGCCTTTCCAGTTGTTGTAAATGTATTGTGAGGTACATACCAAAAGGGGTGTTGTACTCTATAATGAGTCTAATGAGTGACGAGTAGAGGGGGACAATGACATTTTTTTCCTGGATGAGAAACCTTTTGTGATGAGGTGTGCCATGTAGAAGGATTTCCTGACTACTGTGGCAATGTGATTATCAGAGGAGAGACTACTGTCCACCTGTGTCTCAAGGTCTCTTGTCACACTTTCAGTGTTAAGTAGACTACCACCTATGTGGTAGCTCATGGGTACAGAGTTTTTACCAAAGGGGATGACAATGCACTTTTTGGCATTGAGCTTGAGGCCATGGCTTTGACACCAGGCATCTGTCTCAGTGAGGCCCTTTTGTAGGATGTCTACATCACTAGGAGTTTCGATTATGGCTCCTAGTTTGCAGTCATCTGTGAACTTCATTAGTCAAAGACCTTCTGTGTTAGCCTGTACTTCAGAAAAGTAGATACCAAACAGGAGAGGACCCAGGACTGAACCCTGTGGTACTCCACTTGTCACTGGTCTGAAGTCGGATTTGGAGTCTGCTACTTTCACAGTGTGGGTTCTGTCAGTGAACCAGTTAGCAACCCATCTTGTGACATAGGGATTTATACCTAGTTTCTGAGTTTATCTATAATTCCAGAGTGGGGGATGGTGTCAAAAGCCTTGGCGAGATCTAGATAGGCTGTTGTGAATCACCTTACCCTCATCTACAGCTAAGGTGATTTCTTCAAAGAAGTCTGTCAGGTTTAGGAGACATGATCTGCCTTTTACAAACCCAAACTGGGTGTGGTCCAGATTTTGAAGATTGCCAATGTCTTTGTGTATAAGATCCATGATGATACATTTCATGGCCTTGCAGATCAGGCTCGTTAGGCTAATGGGGTGGTAGTTCCCAGGGGTCTGTGGTAGTTTCCCCTTTGTGGAGTGGGATAACCATCACTGTGTGCCATTCAATGGGCACAAAGCCTGAGGTGAGGCTATGACTGAACATGGTGCTTAGGTGGGGTGCCAGTTCATTCTACAGTTAGTGTAGAATGCAGCCTGGAATGTTGTCAGGTCCCATGGATGCTGTGTTCTTGGCTTTGGAGACAGTGGTTTTTACCTGTGCAGCCGTGATTACAGGAACTTTGCACTCTTCCGGTATAGAGATGGGGGTGAGAGGGGGGTAAAGTTAGCACTGAACCTACCTGCCATGATGTTGGCAATATCAGTTGGTTCTGTATATTTAGTGTCATTGTGCTGTAACTCAGAGCAGATCTGAGTGTTGCCATTGAGATTCTTGACATAGCTATAGAATGCTTTGTGGTTGTCTTTAGAATCAGTGGCAATTTTGTTTTCGTAACTAGCTTTGGAGGATTTTATGAGGGATCTCAGCTTCTTACTGAGGCTGACCAGGGAGTTTCTCCAATCATGGAATTTTACTCTTTTTTGCAACAGTTTCTTTCTTCTGTTGTAGAGTTTGTTTAAAGCAGGAGACCACCATATTGGCTTCCTTTTTTTGGAGGATAGCATCTTGGTTCTGTTAGGGATAGGATGATCCATGCACTCGTGTAAGTGCTTATAAAGTGCATTTGTGTAGGATTCATCAGTTGTACCTCTATTGTCCGTCTGCATGGGTGTCGTGAAGTTTGCCACTTCTGTTTTAATAAGCGTGAAGTTGGCTTTGGAGAAATTCTTTACGGTGGTTGCCCTAATGGGGGCGGGATGTGGATGTCTAGGGTGATTAGCTTGTGGTCGGATCTGACCAATGAGGAATTGACCTCTGGTATGGAACACCGGTCACCCATGTTGGTAATGACCAGATCTAGGATATTGCTGCCCCTGGTGGGGGTGTAGATAAGTTGATCCAAGGCATTGGAATTTATGAATTCCAGAAAACGTTGAGCAAAAGAGTTGGCACATCAGTAGTTTTCCCAGTTAATGGTGTGGTAGTTAAAATCACCCATTATTAGGGTGTTGGGTTGTACCCTAATATTTTCCAGTGTATCAAGAAATGAGGAGTTGGAATCCTGGGGCATGGTGGAGGATCTGTAGCAAGTTACAATTTGGATTGCAGTCTTGCCCAGAGTTAGTTGCACTTGGATAATCTCAGATGCATTATGCTGAGCAACTTGCCTGGAGGTGTGGATATCTTTAATGAAAATGGACACGCCTCCACCTTCAGTGTTTCAGACCAGGTTAGGTGGCCGGAAGGTGTGATATGAATTATAGCCTGGTAATGCAGGGGTGCTCTCTGGAGCCTTGAACCAGGTCTCTGTCACTGCACAGATGTCGATGTTCTCCATTTTAAGGAGTGCCTCGAGTGAATGCATTTTGAGGTTTAGACTTCTAGCATTGAGTAGCATTGTCCTCAGATTTTGCATGCATGTATCCAAAAACAGTACGATGAGCAAGTGCTGCAGACAGGTAGCCCATGGTGTACCCAGCATCCTGTCTGTTATGTCTGTGACATGCACAATGACAGCAGGTAACAAATATGTATATGCAAATTACACACACAACACAGTCATGTACAATACAAACCTTGTATGCAGTACAGGTACTCTTAAAAGTGAATGAGTATTATGAAATAACCCATATGTACTGCAACGCTATCCTCTGACAAAAAGTGATACACACAAAACAGATACAGGTGTAACAGGTACATGTGCTTGAATAGAATTCAGGGCATGCAAGTGCACAAACACGTAGTCCACCTCAATGACGAGTAACACACATGTACAGCACAACAAAACAAAAAAGGTTCTTGGGGGAAGCGTACAATATTGGTACAATGTTCAGGCTGTGTACACTGTGTTGTGTTGATAAATGTAAACAGGTGTAACATGCATCCAAGATGTAGTGCCAATGTAACACATGCAATCTGCACAAATCATTGGAAGTGTATCATAATAATATAACAGGCAAAAGATATGAATGACAGTGACCTCACATAACTGCTATGACATATTAAGTGCACAATGGTAGCACACACAGTCCTCTGAATAAGACATGCACCTCTACAATGGCACATGTCAATGTGACTGAATGACCTTGCATACCTTTCAATCTCTTAGAACAAGAAATCTGGATAAAGCCACAAATAATGGGGGGGGGGGGTCGGCAAAGGCCCAAAAATAGGGACATTTTTTAAATATTGCTCTTACAAACTACAAAAGATGATAGAATAACAAGTTTTACATTAGCATGAATTTTCTGAAGGATATTAAGTCTGAAATTCAAATGTCTGCCATTATTTTCTGACTTCAGTCCTCAGTGATTTGACAGTGATTTGTCAGAAAACTACTCTTTCGGCTTATCCCGGTTAGGGGTCGCCACAGCTGAACTCCGGTCCGCTAATGTTTGGTAGTGGATTTTTACGTGCTGAGTTACCAGCCCTGATGCACAACCTTCAACGAAGGCACTGCAATTCACGCATGCCTCCACACAGATGACGCTCTAGCTGAGAATTGAACGTGACAACGTCTTGCTGTGAGGCGACAACGCTACCGCAGCACCACTATTTTATGAAAAACAAACCAAAAATATGAGTCAAAAATCTGGACATTCTGTGAAAATCTGCATAGTTGAGAGCTATGCCTTGCAGATGGACATGATCAGGTTTATCTGCAGAACACACATATATTTGTTATTGCCCTTGAGCTCAAACCTGTTCATTTTATATTAAGAGAGTTTTTTTCTGCATTCTTGTGGGAGCAGAAAACTGATTCAACCCATCTGAATTGGAAACTGCTGTTGGAAGGCTTTTTGTGCATTTATCTGATTGGCCTGATGGCTTTACTCTGTAAAAGCCTTTCATCCTGCTAGTCTTGTATGTTAAGCTAACCTTTCCAGTTTAAAATCCTGTATCGGAAACTCTCCATTTCTGCAGCAGGCAGCACCACTGTAGGTCATATAATAGTACAATATTGATAGCACACCCCTAAAAGTAGGCTCAGTAGTGAGGAACATAATAACACAGATAGTAACCTAACCTTTGACCATCAGGTAGCTACAGTAGTGAGGAAATCCTTCAATGTGGCTTAACTTATAAGTAAAGGCATGCATGCCAACAAGATCAAAGGAAGTCATAGTGCCATTGTACTCAACCCTCATCAGATCCATAATTGAGTACAATGCTCCCTTCTGCATATACCTAGCCAGGCACTTACATCAATTGGAGTGGTCTTAGAGGTTTCCTACTAGAAAAATGCAAAGCATGAGACACATGTCTTATGTAGACCCTTTACTCCATCTGAAATTGTTTATTGAGAGGCAACTTATGCCTGACCTATAAGGTATTCTCTAATCCAGCCCTGATTAAAATGTTACATATTTGTAAGAAAAAATATGCAAAGGTTATGCATTCTGTGGACCTGAATCTTATTTATGACTCTTACAGAACTTGCTGGAGAGACAGATTGGTTTCCTTAAGGCTACCCCTTCTATGGAATGAACTTCTCCTCTTCGTAAAACAAAGCCTGTTCCTGACTCTCTTCAAAAAGAATTTGTATAAATGAATGGGGAACCATAAATTTACTCCTGGGGTACTAGCCATGTCCTTATGAGCAGACACAGTCTGTAAAATGACTCAGGGCTCCAAACCCAAAGACCCACTACCCTGATACTACCCTACACCATATCTTGTGAATTAAGACATAATATTATCACATCCTGGGAATTATTGGATAGGCTTGTAAAGGCTCTTGTGCCATTAGCCTAGTAATTACGTAAGAAACTATGGACCTATGTAATATGAAACATATGGGGCACAGAAGCATAATGCAGACAGACAATGCATGTTTCTTGAGTACATAGTGCTAAACTGTCGGTTACACTCCCACTAATGATAAAAGCAGCCTAGGACTCTGTGATAGGATGGGTCAAATCATATGTTATGATCAGGAAGGAATGAATCTTCTAGCAGACAACAGACTTGGCCACATATGATCCATACTGTAAAATGTGCCTCATAGAAGACATATGAGGAAGTATGTCCACAGTATGGTTTAAGGTTCACAAATATGTGCCTGTACATTCAAACCTCTCCCCAAAGCATAGAGAAACCATGCTGGCAGCATGATGTGACTGGAGCACACAAACTGTTTTTACTGTCTGGAGGCACCACATTGGTTTGGTTGAACTTCACAAATGATATCATGTGTGATTTCCCAGAAGGAGTTGTGCATGCTCCATGCCATGTCCTGTAAGAAATTGCCCATCATCTCCTGCATGTGTGTGTCTAGGAACCATCAGTGACTGTATGACAGATCTAGTCCTGCAGGTCATCAGGTGGAGGTGGTGGAGGTCATCATCTTTCATCTCTGGTATGACCCTCCAATGGCCAGACCTGTTGTTATCATCATCTCTCTGTCCTCCTCATCTTCAGAATCTGGTGACAGTGGTTGTGCTTGGCATTATCTTCATCTGCTGATGGGTGAGCTGGCTCATGTTCTGGACTTTGTAGCATGTCATAAAATAAATGACATATACTGTTGTAACATGGTATCACACTGCCATGAGACATGACAACCTATCCCACTGTAGAGGCTTACACATGTGCACATCCTGAAGGTATTCATGTATGGGTTGTGTAGGTATTTTGAGGAATGTCCCATCTATAGGTGTGATGTACCATTGTACATGTATGCAACTCCACCACACTGCATGTCATGCTGACCTGTTAGTTAAACTGACAAGCAGATGCATATGCAACTCAACAGTGGCAGCAATAATGTAAATATAAAAAAGACACAAATATTACAGACCTGATATACTGCAGTTCTGACAACAGTACAGATGCATAACCAATGCTTTCAATAATGGATGTGAAACAGGAGAGTGCTATGACACTGCATGCAGCATGCCATGACATCCCCTAAAGTGGGAAGGTTCACATCCACATACAGCAATACAAGCCAACATGAAATGGATCAAAGCATACTCATGATCACTATATGTTTATGTGCAGTGCATTTAAACAGTAGTCACAAGAGGTGCAACACCGTTTAGGTCACTATTACATCACAACAAAAGCTGGCATGTCGGTTATGCAACTGAAAGTCACTCTGACATCTAGTCATTTAATCAGTGTTGTTCCATGTGTACTGCACAAGTACAGTAATGTAGGTATGTGTGCTACATAGACATAACCGTAATGATGACATCATATGGAAAGCTAACACAGTCATAACATACAGTAGGATTGTATGAAGGAAACAATAATCTGTGCATGGGCTAATGCCTGTGACAACCCTACATGGCTTGGATGTATCTTAAGTCTTTAGTCTATAGCATGACTGTGAACAAGACATTAAATGGACTGCAGCTGAAACTATGGTCAGTGACATTTTTCACAAATGCAGGAGCAATAACCACCTAAGAAATTAGAAACATAGTAAAGCTATGAATCAAATACTACACTGAACAGATAGCCAAGGTACCTAAGAAAACAACCATTGCCATAATACAGCAACATTATGAAGACATCATTGGCAATACATAGAACACATATCAGATAAGCTTACTTTGCAGAAATATTACACTGTCACCTTAAGGATACACTGTCCGACATACATTGTGTTGTCAATGGAAAAGTAGTAAAGTATAAAGTGAAAGTGATGTGCATCCTCCGGACATACCCATCTATGTGAATGTATGGTAATTTTCACATTTCTAGATGTGTAATGTGAATGTTAGTACAGCAATGTATATGCAAATACCTAAAGTACTACACTGTGGGCAATATCACTCTCACTGCCATACCATCTTTACAGTTGTTAGTAAAGTGTATTGTTCTGAGATGTACAGATTAGTCACATAAATTATAAACTGAGTATATTCTTCATAATATTTGCATAACATAATAGTATATATCTAACAAACCACACACAGAATGGAAGAATAATTATGTCCTAACATTGAAAATAAATTACCAGAAAATTTATGGGTAAGATAGCAGCACTTATTTTTGAAAGACCATGTTAAGCATTTGAAACTTTTTTTCTTCATGGACAAAATGTTGGTTAGTTTTTAAATAAAAATATTAAAAAAAGAATATAAAGGTAATTAGTGACAGCACAAAGAAGACATAGAGGGGGTAATGCACAGTGAACTGTGATATAAATAGTAGTAAAATTTAAAATAATTTCAATGCCACATTACATATCACTGATGAAAAAGTCAAGTCCAGCACAAAAGCCAGTGTAACACACTTCCAAGCAAACAAGACCACATGTGTGACACAAATGCTTAGTAATAATCAACCACAGCTCCATGGTCTTAAGGTGAAAACCCATACCTGTAGCCAAGTTAAAAACTGGATGTGGTAACTGAAAGACAAAAACTGGAAAAATATTCTTTGAGTGCAGTCTCAAGGTCCAAAAACAAAATCTCCCAATTAAATAATTATATGTCTCAAAAATATTTAATGGAGGCAAGTCAGGCTGAATAGAAAGAGTGGATTAGTTGCTTACAATCTCCATGGATAAAATTGCAAAACTATGAGCACTAAAAAAAAAAACAAATATAAAACGTACTGTGGTCAGTATAATTGCTTAATTCCAGGACAATACCTCTTCTCTGCAAGAGATAGTGCAGCAAGTTGTACCCACCAGGGTAAACATGGTAAAGTACCTGCAATAGAGCAAAAGGTGACAGGAAGATTCCAGTAATGACTGTCTGTGTCATATAACAACTAGAAAACATCATGTGGCAGGAAATTGGTAAGTAGTTACTCAGTTCTGCTCGCCTAACTTCTGCAAGCTTTCTGACAAAATCATTAAACAGAACAGCAGCCTTAAGGTCTCAAACAGCCTCATGCAGGAGTCAGGAACATATCAACAATACAAACAGTTCAGTTTATTTTAGACTCATGCACTTCTGTAATCTTTCTCAGTTTAGGTTGCTCTAAATTACAGGAAATAAGGGCTAAGACTGAGAAACTGGGCTGACACCAACAAAGATGAAAAACCAACTTTTAGCAAGTAGAAGCAAAAGAGAAACTAGAAAATCAAGTTACGGTTTCTAAAACACTCAAGTAAATACTGACAGCAATAAATATGTGGCCTATATCCCTTGCAGCCACACTGCCACCACCTTGCCCACATATACCTAAGATACGTGCAAGCTGTCACATTTACATCAACAGAGTATGCAGAATATATATGTTTCTAAATAGCATAATGGATTAGAATGTATTCGTTTCATTGCAAATAATCTCAATGAGGCTTGTTAAGTTTAGACTGATGGTCTAAAAGGGATCATGCTAATCCAAAACAAAAAACAAACCTTCTGAGAGCATCAGAGTAAAGTTCTTTTTTCGGGAGGGGGCCAAAGGCACCCACCCAAAAAAATATACACATACTTTGAGCTCACACAAACATGGAGAAAAAGAAACAATACTATCTAAAATTATGTGACAGGTGCACTTATTAATGAGAAATATCTCTCTGATGCATGCACAGTACCTAGTTGAATTAGTTAAAACATTTATCAGACAAATTACTAGAGTATAACAATGCTTTCTGTCCTTATACAACAGGACATTTAAACAGACTACAGCCAGTACAAAGGAAATTTGCTAAAACAAATATGTCACTGTCTAATCTTGACTAAGGTAATAGCTGTAGACATTTAAATCTTCATTCTGTTCATTATCAGCAATTCAGAGAGAAATTAATTTTAGCCCACAGTGCATCGAGGAATGATATATTACAGGCAATGCTAAGTTTAGAAATTAACTGTTGTGCAAAAACACAAAAGTATTCTAACTGTATATAAATATAAAAAAAAAAATATATATATATATATATATATATATATATATATATATATATATATATATATATATATAGGATTTCAAAGTACAGAACTAGAGCACGGGATCATATATTATGCTGAATATTCCAGCGATATGAAACTAACTTTCTCTTTAAATATGTAAATTTATATCATTAAAGGTTTTAAAAAAAATCTAGATGAATGGATGAAAAATCTGGTATTCTACTTTTAAGGAATCAGTGTTTCTTGAAGGTCTTTGGTTAAGCCCTCCACTATGAGTGGATGATAGCAAATGCACTGAGGACTGGAATCCCTGAACTGCACTCATCAAAACAAAATGCTGAAAAGCATCCACCAAACTTATATATACCACCTCACAGAAGGAGGGAAATGACCCCCAAAAGGGCATCATTGCTGCCACAATTTGTTGACATTGATTTCCTATGGAGGAACTCGGCTTGTCAACAATTGAAGCTTGAGCTTTCAATCTTTGTTCACCAACAGGTTACCTTTGGGCCAGTTCACTGTAATCAGAACATAATATTTCTTTTTTTACTGAATACATTTTTATTGATTTTCACAAACATAAGCATATATGCAGTATATATATATATATATATATATATATATATATATATATATATATATATATATATATGTGTGTGTGTGTGTGTGTGTGTGTGTATCAAAGAAATAATTACATAGCCAAAGCTTAAAGTGAAGAAACAATTACAAAAAAAAATTACAAAACTGACTATTTGCAAAGGATGTCTATACTTGAAAACATGTTGTTTTCTTGAATATATCTTTGAATAAGATTATAATTTATTACAGTTTTCTGTTTCCAGCACTTGATTTACTTTCTGCCAGGCAATGCTTAAGGAAGTAGGTTAATCTGTTCTTTCCTTGATTGTTTTAAATTCCAACTGTGAGTCTGATAAAACCATATTCTTGAAATGTTTAAAATTAGGAGGAGTTATTACTTTCCAGTTCTTTGTAATATTTTTCCTTGCAATAGCAAGGAGAGTCCACAAAATTACACATTTTTACCTTGGAACACAAGAAAGCACATGTGTATTCAACAGAACTAGAGATTTTTTAAGTTGAAAATTATCAGTGAAAAGTACCTGTAACAAATAGTTAATACTTTCTCAATATTGTTTAAGTGAATGGCATTCATAGAACATGAGTTGCCAATTGGCTATTGATTGTGATTTACATCTCTAGCATCTATTTTCTTTATTATATATTAATTCTAATTTGTGTAGTGGTAAGTATGTTCTGTGTATACATTGCCATGTGAAAAGTTGCCAATATAGTGATAAAGATGTTTGTTTTGGAGATGCAAGAATTAGTTTTTTATCTTTATCATCTGGTATTTTACCATTAACTGTTTCATAGCAATTCCATATATTTTGTTTATTATAAACTCTTGTTTCTTTAATTAACTTGTACAATATTGATAAAATTCCTTTCTTATTTGTGGGATATTCCATCAGCATTATTCACTGCTCTATGAACTTAGGAACCATTTCCCTAATAGACTTCTGCATTATTGCCTTTTGGTTTAAAATGGTTGGTCTTAATCCCTGCAAAGTTAACCACATATAATTTTCAAGGTTGAACTCACTTATAATTTGCTCTATCATTACTTTATAAGTGTTTATCAACTGGTACCAGTAAATGTGACCTTTCTTACTAAGTGTTTTAACTGCTACTGAGTCCTGAATTGTAATATGTATTGTGTGTATGCAATTGAGAATATAAAAAAAGACCATGCTTTTATATCCGGATTTTTGTTTACAAAGTACATAGAAGTTTTTAGGATATTGGTAATGTATTTAGAATTTATACTTTTGTGTTTCCCTGTTGCCATATATTCTTTCAATAACCAAAGTAACCTTTTTGGTACTATTTCCATATGATTATTTATTGTATCATGAGTGGTTTTTAACCAGATTTTTTCATGTACTAGTTTCACTTAGAAGTATATTCTTGGTTTAACCATAGAGAAACTGTTTTTAAAGCTGAAGATCGTATATATCCTTCCAAATCTGGTAAGCCTATTCCACCTTCTTCCCATTTGTCAAAATGATGTCTTAGAGCAATTCTAGGTTTTTTAGGGTACCATAAGAATTTTGTTATTAACCCATCAAATTGTTTTAAATATGACTTAGGTGGAGGCAGAGAACAAACTTGTATAAAATACAGAATTTCCGGGAATATAGTCATTTAATTATATATGGTATTTCCTCCATGGTAAAAAATAGCTTATTCCATTTTTGTAGGAGTTCTTTGATATTACTCAAGATCTCTTTATTGTTTAGTTGCACTATTGTATCTATGTCATTTGTAATTTTAACTTCCAAGTATTTGATTGTATCATTTTTAGATATATATTTATGATATTTGTTATATAATGCTTCTTTGTTCATATTTATTAGTAACATATTGATTTTATTTTCATTAAATGATAGTCCAACAATCTTCTTAAATTGTTTTGTTACTTTCCATAGTTCTTTTAATGTGTTATTATCTTCTTTTAACATCAATAAAATGTCATCAAGGCCAGTATCTAGTTGAATTCCTTGAATGTTTGGGTTTGCATATATGAAATTTGCTAATGGTTCTATTACTAATGTAAATAACAAAGGGGAAAGTGGACAACCCTGTTTTGTAATGGTAATAGGCTCTGACAACCAGGATCCTATTTTTATGTACGCCGAAGATTTATCATAAAGAGATCTTATTAGTGAGGTAAAATTTTTTGAAAACCCATACTCCACCAATGCAAGCCAAAGGTAGTCCCAATTCACAGAACTGAATGCACTGTTAATATCTAAGCAAATGACATTAATTTTATTTTTTTGTTTTGTTTATGAAATCAATAAGGGACAAAACTCTCTTTATATTGTCATATGTATTTCTGTTTTTAAGGAATCCTGTTTGATCATTCTCAATCAATAATGGCAATATTTGTTTTATTCTGTTTGAATGAACTGTCATAAATATTTTATAATCTATATTTAGTAAAATTATGTGTCTATATGAGTAACACTCATTAGGATTTTTATCCTGTTTCAGAATTGGTGATACTTGAGTCTATTTCCAAAAATGATGGCATTTATTGCCTTCTTTAACTGATGTGAACACACTTAGTAATAGATTCAAAGCATTATTAGATAGTAGCTTAAACATCTCTGGTGTCATACCTGGGGCTTTATTTAACTTTAGTTTCTTGATTTACTCTTTAATTTCTGCATTAGTTATATCTTTATCTATTATTTTTCTGTGTTTATTTGATAGCCTTAATCTTATATTTTCCTTAAGGAATGTTCTAAGTGCTTCACTTGATTCTACTTTATTTTCTTGACTATTGAGTTGATTAAAATACACTCTAAAGGTTTCTTTTCTCTATATTTTATATTTCTTTTATTTGATTTGCCTTTATCATTCTTTTCATCCTGTTAGCTATTCTCCTTTGATTTTTTGGATTCATAGAGTAAGAGCATAGTCTGACCTTCTCTAGATTACTTATTGTTTTATGGTTTAATATCACTAAGTATTTTTTGTTAAGGTCTTCTAATTCTTTTTCTGAGGCTAAGTTGCCTTTATGAATATCAAATTTCATTTTGTCTATTTTATTTTGTAGTTCTGTCAGATCTTTATTCCAAAGCATTTGTTTGTTTTTATACTAGGCTGCTGTCTACCCATATAAATATGTTTTCATTGCATTTTATATATATATATATATATATATATATATATATATATATATATATATATATATACATATATATATCTTTATGTGTGTGTGTGTGTGTGTGTGTATAAATATATATATATATATATATATATATATATATATATATATATATATATATATATATATATATGTATATATATATCTGCTACCTCATCTGTGAGGTTTAAAATCTAGAAATGTTTGCATCTCTGCAGTATACAGGCTGGAATACTTATGACTGTAAGTATTCTCTTAAAGTTAACATCTATTTCAAAAGTTATTGCATTATTGCATTATGGTCTGAGAAGGGGCAATTAATTGTTTTAACTTTGCTCATTTTTGTGGTAAGATCTTTTGTTATATACACTGTATCTGTTCTGGAAAAGGTGTTATGTCTATGTAAATAAGGTGTGAATATCAATGAATCATGTTGAGCATATTCATTAATGTCCATTAAATTATATGAGTCAGTAAACTCTGTAAGTGACTTTGATAGTGGCGATTTCTTGCATTTGTTTTTAGCATTTGTGTCTTCTTTCATTATACAATTAAAATCTCTTGCAATTATTATATTACCTTTGGAATGTTGTATTATGTAATCTAAATGTTGTTTGGCTACCCTGACACCCAGCCCTGGTATCCAATAGTTATTGACTAGGGTATAAACCAAACCATTTATTAATATTGACACTAAACAAAACATTCGTAAGTTATCATTGACTGTATTTATGACCTTAGGCATTAAGGTAGTCTTCCTCTATAATATTGCCACACATTTTTACTTTTTATTATATTCTGAGCTTGCTAGTAATGTGTAATTATGCATATTAATTTCATTAATGTCTTGTATAAGATGTGTTTCTTGTAAAATACTACTTCTGCTTTACATAGCTTAAGATAGCTTTGTAAGCTTCCTCTTTTATAGCTGTTATTTAAACCACTGATATTGATAAAGGTGCATTTCACAGTTGGACTAACTATACTTTTTTGTTTAACCATTGTCTTGGTTTTTGTATTTGTGCATAACCTTGTATGTGTGCTGAAAACGTATTACCATTCATTTCAAATATGTTGTAAATGCATTGTATAGACATCCATTTAAAAGATACTAATAAAAACTGTCTACATAAAAAGTGGTTTTCAAAATATAAACATCCAACCATTCCCTTCATGGGAGGAAACATCCCATCCTTGAATAGATCTACCATTGAAGTGATCCCTCGTTCCCTATTCAATATTTTCCCTCAGCTTCACCAACAACAAATATAACTAAAGGCATCAAATTCTTATTGCTTGTGTGCTGTCAAACTTAAACTAGTGAACTGTATAATACTCAATTAACACTATTACACAGATTTTTATATGATATTACTGTCTTTAGTTAAATAAAATAGTATAACCAACTTTAAAATAGCATTGTTCTAGTATATACATCTTATATTTTATCTCACTGCATTATTTAATGTTCTTCAACCAACATCTGTTTTCATTGTAACAGTATCTATTTTATAGTATCAACATTTTATTTAAACAGCACTTTATAATCAATGCATTTCTTGCTTCATTTATAACCATTGTGTACATATATATCCTTTTGCCATATGTATATTTCTAAGTAACCATTTTATTTTAGTGTTTCTTTACACTAGATTTAATATACAACTAAGATGACTGTCAGTATTTGTTGCAACCCCCATGTAAACACAGTCCAATTAGGTTCATATTTCCTATGGTTAACACACCAGTGTCTTATGAAACTTCACTTGTTTCATCATCAAGTCAGGTTAATGAAAATATTGTCATTGTTGTTATAAACTGTAGATTTTATTATATAATTATACAATGGCTTCTAATGAAACCTCTATGTATAAAGTAAACAACACTTTCACATACATTCATCTGTGGAATTGAATTTTTGATATCTTTAGACTTAGGTCTGTTTGTATTCATATTGCAGGCTTTCATAATGTTCTTTATTTATTTATTTATTTGCAATTGGTTTACCAGGATAGTCCATTGGGCCAAAAAGAACCCATTTTCAATGGAGTCCTGGGGAGAAGAGCTCCAGAACAATATAGATTACAATAGGTATTATACATGCTTAAACATTATAAACTTTCAAGTAGACAAGTTCAAGTACAATGCACAATAATTACAATTAATTTAACAGTGTTAAAACTAAAAAGGATTATACATAAAATCAAAATTCTAATTTAAAATTCTACTAAAGTTATTTCATAAAGAGAGTTCTCCATGTGAGAGGAAGAGTGTAGAGAATTCTTACACATTCTATGGTTATAGTAAGAATGTAAGAGGTATGTATAATGAGGGAGAGAAATCAAGGGTGTAAGCAGGACTAGGAGGAAAAGGGGATGTTCAGTGTAGTTAAGTAGGGTGGGAGCAAGAGCATTCCCACTGGGAAAGTAGATGTGAATGAAGAGATTTTTTGAACATGAAATGGTTAGAGATAGTACGGATAGATGGAGGTAGAGAGTTCCAGAGACGTGCTAAGCCATGTGAAAGAAGACGTTTGCCTGGGGGATGGGTTGGTTTGTACACTTCTAGTAGATTTTGGTTGTTGGACCTTAACATTCTATCAGGTATGTGCATTTTGAACACAGAAGAGAGGGAGGGACAGAGGGAGGGTTTTAAAATTAGTTTATGTGCAAGGGATAGTTGTGTGTAGGTGAGATTATTGGGTAGTTCTAGCCACTTTAGTTGTTGGAGAGAGGAGCAGTGGTGGGAGGAAGACTTTTGGTTGGTAGCAAACTTGGCGATTTTATTGTAGCAGGAGGAAATTTGTGTTTTCAGGGAGATTTGTAGGTTAGTTAGTAGTGGAGCTCCATAGAGAAGGGAGGGAATAAGAAAGGAAGTAGAGAGAGTTATTTTAGTGGCAGTTGTAAGGTAGAGCTTTTGTCGATAGAGCATCCCTAGTTTTTGATGTTTTTTTTTATGTTTAGTTGTAGATGGGAGTTGAATTTTAGTTGGTTATCAATTTGGACTCCAAGTAATTTGGTCTCTGTCACTAGTTCTAGTGGAATGTTATTCTCACTAGTAATAGAGAATGTGTTTGTATTGAGAGAATTGAGTTTAGTAGGGGTGAATATCATTAATTTGGTTTTAGAGGTGTTGAGTGCTAGGTGATTTGTTCTCATCCATTGTTCAATGGTTGAAAAGGCATCTTGAGTTAGCTTTATGAGAGTAGGGATAGTTGAGGCAGCGCAGATAATGGTTGAATCATCTGCATATTGGATGATATTGGAGAGAGGGATATCTTTGTGGAAATCATTTATAAATATATTGAAGAGGAGGGGACCTAATATGGATCCTTGGGGGACACCAGTTGGGGTGTTAAGAAATGAGGAGGTTGCCTTTTTCCATTTTACTGCTTGATATCTATTAGATAAGTATCTAGAGAACCAGTTCAAAGTAGAGGAAGATAGGTTAAGTTTGGAGAGTTTGGTTAGAAGCAGACTATGTGATATAGTGTCAAAGGCCTTAGAGAGGTCAAGTAGAAAGGTAGAGACAGTAAGGCCAGAGTCCCTGGCTTTGTTTACAGTTTCAAGGAAGGAGAAGAGTGCTGTCATAGTGCTGTGATTTGGTCTGAATCCATGTTGTGTAGGAGAAAGTAGGTTATTATCTATGAGATATGGTAGGAGTTGAAGTTGGATGCACTTTTCCAGGAGTTTAGAGATGGGAGATAGGATAGCTATGGGGTAGGAAGTTTGAAACATTGTTGTTATTGCCACCTTTATGTAAAGGTATGATGAAGGCCTTTTTCCAGATTTGGGGAACTATGTCTTCTTGAATTGAACGGTTGATTAGTATGCTAATGGGGTAGGCAATTGCTTCAGCTGCTAAGCTGAGAAAGTAAGAAGGAATGTCATCAGGAGCATTGGTGCATGGCTTTAGTTTCTGAAGGAGTTTTTGTATGGTGGATGTGGGTATAGGTTTTAGAGAAAATGGGGGGGTGCAGAGGGGGTGTTAGGGGTTGAAAAGGAGGGGGAAGGGAAAGTAGGAGAGCAGGTGGATATTACAGGGGGTGGAGAAGATGAGGAGGGAGTGAGAGTAGGAGAGGAGGTGGATGGTAAAGAGTTAGTAGATATGAGTGTGGCATTGGATATAGTGTTGGGTTGAGTGTAGTAGGGGTAGGATGGAGGTGAGTTGGAGTGTGTGTTGTTGGAGAAGGAGGAGGTTAATTTGGAAATAGATTCAATGAAGAAAGAATTGAATTGAGTAGCTAAGTCTATATCAGTGGCATTAGGGTCAGGGGTTGAGGTGACTGTTTTACTGGGATGAAGTAGAGTGGAGATGCTTTTCCAGAATTTTTGAGGATTTGTTTTGTTGTTGTTTTGAAGTATGGAGAAGTAATTTTGATGGTCAGAGATGATAAGTTTTTTTACTCTGTTTCTAAGAGTTTTATATTCATTATGGATGAGGGGGGTCTTATTTTTCTGGTATTTTGCCCAGACTTTGTCTCTTTTCTGCATGGTAGTTAGTGTGTTTTTGGTGAGCCATTGGGCAGTTTTAGTTTTTATTCTTTTTGTTCTTAGAGGAGTATGGATGTCTAGCAGATTTAGGAATGTGGTGTTGAAGTGAGCGACAGCATTATTTAAGGGTAGTGTTTTTAGACAATTCCAGTTTATTGTTTTTAGGGAGTTAGTAAAGGGTGATGGACTAAAATTTTTATGATTACGTGTTGTAATATAGTTATGGGTATGATGTTGGATTAAGGGGAGTCGGTGAGTGAAGATGGGTATATGGTCACCAAGGGGGTCGGGAAGAGTTCCACTGTCTGAGAAATAGTGGGGATGAGAGACTAAGATCCAGTCCAGGATACTGTCAGTGGAGAGATATTTTGATGGGTGTGTGATAGAGGTGATTAGTTGTGAGAATCTATGTAGGTTGATGTTAAGTGGGTTTGTGGGAGACTAAATGGAGATCCAGTTAATATTCATGTCACCTAAGATTATAGTCTTGTTAATAATGTTGGTAAGCCAGGAGAGGATGTCTTCCAGTGTGGATACATTATCTCCTGGGGGGATGTAGAGTGAAACTATACATATGTGTTTGTGTTTGTTAACTTGAAGTAGTGTTATGAGTAGTTCTGCGTTATTAAATTGAGGAGTGGGTTTGTTGTAGGGGGTAACTGACAGGGAGATTGAGTAGAGAAGAGCTACTCCTCCACCTTTTTTATGGGGCCTGTCTCTTCTGATGATAGAATAGTTTGGTGAGAGTATTTCTGAGTCTTTTATATGGGGCTTTAACCATGTTTCTGAGATGGATAAGATGTCTGGTTTATGATATGTTAGCCAAGCATAGAGGTTTGGGACTTTGTTCACTATACTTTGAGAGTTTAAGGCAGTGAGTATTATGGATTTGTCCTTAATTGTTGAGGAGGGGGGGCCTGGGTTAGGATGGATATCACCTGATAATAGATTGCTAATGGGAGATAGGGTTAGGTTGGAGAAGTAGTAAGACAGTTTAGAGAAAAGGTCAGGTTGTATAATGCTTTTGTAGGATTTAGAAACTGTTATATGTAAAGGGTA
Organism: Protopterus annectens; assembly: GCF_019279795.1. Lineage (NCBI taxonomy): Eukaryota > Metazoa > Chordata > Ceratodontiformes > Protopteridae > Protopterus > Protopterus annectens. The sequence continues at coordinate 1,390,110,668 of NC_056726.1, forward strand.
TTTCTGAGTGGTTATAAGTTTAAATGGAAAAAAGTACAAGGTTATTTAAGGAGCATAGATGGGGGGAAATTGGGATGTTAGAGTGAGGTAGTATGGGGCTAAAATGGTTAGTTACATGGTAGGATTGGGAATGTTTGGAAGAAGTAGGGTGTGTAAGGTGGTAGAGGTAGGTTAAGGTAAAGAGTAGAGTTAGTGAGATGGGGACGAATGTGGGTTGTAGAGGCATGTTGAAAAGGAGGTAACTTTAGTTATTAAGTAGTTGGTGAATTATATTTGGAGATGGTAAAACAAAATGTAAGGATTATTAGAGGAATGTGAGAGTTGTAAAGTGCAGTGGGGGATGTGTTATGGGAGTGGAAGTTGAGGTGGAAGAAAGTTATTTGTGGCTAGTTGGTGTGTCTAAGGGAAGTAGGTAAAATAGTGTTAGTAGTTGAAGGAGTGTGTGTACTGGAGAATTAGAGAATAGATGGACTAAGATGGGTGGTGTCTATTAGAGGTGAATGAGGTAGAGCAGGTGGGAAGGGTAATGGGTGTTTCTAGAGTAGTGGAGGGTGATTGGATTATGATCTGAGGGGGTGTGGTTAATGTATGGATAAAGCTAGAGCTGCTGGGGGCGGGTGGAATTTGGGGGCAGGGTAGGGGAGCGGAGTGAGCCCACAGGGCGAACGGAGCGGGAAGAACTAAAGGAGTCAGAAGAGGCTCAGAAACCTATCAGTGAAGTGTTAATTAGCAGAAGGTAAGTAGAGGGGACTTAGAATTAGTGGGTTGGAATGGGCTGGAATGTAATAATAGTGAGGGAGAAAAGGAAAGTAGTAATATAAAGTGTTAGAATGTAGCAGAGAGAGAAAAAAAAGTTAGAGTTTACAGAGTAAGTTGGAGTAAGTGAGTAGCAGTAGGTATTAGTGTGGAGAGGGTGCCATCTAGTGGACAAATGCAGAATTGCACTTTGGTACACCAGGGCAAACCCAGGTCTGGGTTAGACTGAAGGGAGGAGGGAGCAAGTCAGGGAACTAAGTGAGGGGGAAGAATGGGATAAGAAGAAAGGGGAGTTTGGCTGCTGGCTTTCCTAGCAGAGAGCAGACAAAACACCTAGCAGGGCATACAGACTATATTAATGCAATGTCTGGCAGCAATTAAATCTATATTAATGCAAGGTCTGGCAGCAGTTACACATACTTTCTTAGATTCTGGGAGAAGCTTCGTGGAGGCAGCAGGGTATGCTGAAGTTGTTTACAGCAATTTGCTGGGAGTGAAGGATATTACTTTAGGTGTGGGTGTCCACCAGGCCGTAATCACAAGGGGTAAGCCAGGATGAAAAAGCTGGAGGACAAGAGAAAAGTGAGAAATGAGTTGTACTATAGTAGTTAGTAACACAGTATCAATTGAGCAGTAAGCACAACAATCAATAATTATAGTAGCACTGACATTAAAATAAATCACATTGGAAATACTAGGCAAGAATAGTATGCGTATAAAACTACACAGTGTTACAATTGCTAACCTTAAATGGCCCTGAACAACCTTTTGTGCACTATAGCAATGTGGGGCACTTCTTTTAGTTCTACAGATATGGGTCGCTGTTTGTAGAGAACATTTACAGCAGAATCGGAGCTTGAGTGAACGCTCTGTTTGCGCACAAGTTCATCTAGAGAAGCTGGGCAATGTCGCTGTAGTTAAAACAGTTTGAACAGCGTCGGAAGCGTTACACAGAAGGGGAAATAGACTGAACACCTCTAAAAGGCTCTGAGCGATAATACGAACGCTCGGTTGTTCACAGGTTCATTAAAAAAGGCGGGCAAAGTCCCGGAGATTAAAAGTTTAAACAGTGTCAGTTGTAACATGCAAGTTAAACAATATAGGAGCATAAAAACCTTCCGTTTCACAAATATGCCCTGGTATCCTGGCCGGACAATATCATGTAGGTCAAAACAGTGAATAGAGCAATTAAGTATGTAAACAGAATCAAGTGAATACACTATCCGTTTAAGCAGTATGCATAGCTGGCTAAGCGACAGAAGTCGAAATACATTAAACAGCTCTAAGCTTCCAAACTGCACTGTTAATACACTTTACATAGCAAATTAGAAATGCTGTGGTCGCATAGCAGCCCGAGTGTAACTAGGCACTATGTGACCCTGATTTGGCCGTTTGCGCTTAAAATAACAATTTACTCGCACAATCACAGTAGCAGGCAGTAATCACTAAAGAGATAATACTATTATAGTCCATTTCTATAGCAGACCGTGGAGGCAAACACAATATTATAGTTCATTTCAATAGCAGACCTCAAGACATAAACAATGGATACAACGATAACACAGTAATAGTTAGCTTACTGAGAGGTGTAGGCGCTCAGCCAGGGACGCACAGCAGCTGAATACAGGCGAAGTTTAAAAATAATAATAAGTGTGTTGATTATCATAATGCTTTCATGACATTTATATCCTGCCATACTAATTTTTTATTACATCTGGTTCAGCTATTTTACTGAATAAATTTGTATAGATATATATTTGTTTATTTATTGGCTTCTTAGCTGTTAAATTATTATTACTTTTGTTGTTATAATTAGTCATACTTTCTTTTATAGCTATGTGTCCTAGTATGCATACATATGAGTTTGCATTAACTGTTTACATCAATTGCTTCTATTTTGTTTATAATGTCCACTTCTTTGCTTATATTATAGTACTTTTGTGCTAATTTCTTTTATTTCCTTTTAGAATTATTAAATCTATGCTATGTATATATAAATGCTCAACAGTGCTTTAAAGCACTTGTATCTTGGTAGAAATATGTACTTGTCATTTTAACAGCCTTTTGGTTTAAGTTAAGCCTCATACTACTTTGCTTCAAATGGTAGTCTCTCTCTGATCAAGTACTTTCATTTTTGGCTGTTCATGAATGCAAATGGCTCTATTGGACTCTAACATCGTTTTTTGGATTATATTACCTCAAGATGGATTAAAAAAACATTTTAGCAGCTCGTGGCTTTGTCAGGAAAGCAGATGACTGTAAGTGAAGCTTTTAGTCTTCTAGAATAGGCCGCAAGTTTAGAAAGCCGCTTTTTACTTTCATTTTCTTCTAATTCATTTAAAATATCTACCGGCACCCACTGCACCACAGAAAAGTGCCCCAAACAACATTTTTAATATTAAGAGCACTCTTTTAGCTATTACTTCAAAGTTTACAATGAAACAAAGCATAAACATCTAGTTTTTAAAGTTATATCATTTTACATTTCCTAGACCATTTATACTAGAGTCAAAAACAGTATAGCATTGTGTTATCAAACTATTAAAGCCTGAAAGCATGTATAGTAATTCCATATTTCAAATGTTAAGACATGGCAAGTTAGTAATACTTGTTCTAGATATTAAAGCAGTTCTTTGATATTTGTCTTATTTTAAATGTTAAATGTAGCATTAGTATAAATAATAAAAGGCATTTACCTTGTAAATGAGGTTGTTTCCAAACAGTATTTGTCACCCATTTCATTTTTATATTCCACTGTGGTTTTTGTTGTAAAATTCGGATCTATATAACTAGTTACACATTTGAATGAGTACTCTAATATTTGTTTAAACATCTTTAGATTCACTGAAGAAGATTTTAATTCTTGCCTGGAAAAAGCAGCTGTACTTTGAGTTGCCTTTTTTTAAGTTCTTTTATTAGTGGTAAACATTCCTTTGTTTTGGCCATCATCCCGGATGAATAACCATTATCAAACTGGATTATGTGCTCTCCAAATTTAATCGGGGAATTAGACCAGGCAGTTTTTAGTGTAAGTTCTTTATCTTGAGATGAAAGGAGTTTGACTATGACTAACCTGGAACTGTTTGTTGTTTTGTTTGATGCTGAGACTGGCTTTAAGGATCTGTGAGCTCTCCCAATCCTGTAGGAGAGAGCCACTGGAAGCTTTAAAATGTCTGGAAGCCATGTATTAAGAAAGCTCACCATATTACTGCCTTCAGTTCCTTCTGGTATTCCATAAATCTGGAGATTGTTGCATCTGGATCTATTTTCTAGATCTTCAGTTTTGTCTATTAGTGAAATATTTTGTCCATTTAGTGTGTCAATGTGTTTTCCATAGTCTGAAATTCTGTTTTCTAATTAAGTTAATGTTTCTTCCATATTTTCTATTTTCAAGTTCTGTTGCTTTGTCAATTCCTGTAGTTGTTGGATTTGCTTTTTACTATTCTCTTCAAAAGTATCCAGTTTCTTGTTCATTTTATCAAATTTCATTGGCAAGTCCTGCATTGTTGTTAATAATGATTGTAAATCCTTCTTCATTGTTTGTTCAGACATAATATTTTTTGTGAAGCTCATCTTTCTCTGGTCCCGATGCTTCCTCTTCAGGTTTTTGACAGGAATAGTTGTAGAAAATGCAAACATTTTTCTATGTAGACTTCTTATACCATTAGTTGTGATATTCCAGCAAAGTGAAATTGTCCACAATGAATATTTTTTAATTTTTCCTGTCAGAAATAGATTTTAAGGACAGAGCTGAAGAAAGATGCTACCACTCAGTTCACATGCTGCCCCCCCGAACATAATGTTTCATTATTCATGTTAGCAGACTGTACTAGTTTGGTTACAGGAAATTTAAGTAATAACAAAATGAATTAAGTATGTGTAAATAAATTAAAAATATCAAAGTAATGAGCCTGAGTGATTTATTTTCTGTATCCATGAACTGTTCATTTGAGTGATATAGCTTTCTCTGAATGCTGTTATGATTATGTGTAATATAATTGATGTGGCTATCATGTAACCAGCCAATAGAAAATAGGTTGCCAAAAATAATTCTCCAGTGTCAGTAGAATCTGCTATAGTTTGTGGGACACTGATACTACAAGGGGGTATAACAGTCTAACATCTCTCTGTGGGAGGACAGATATAGGGGAAACCTGCCACAAATAATTTTCTGATTTTCTTCAAGGGAATGCTTCATCAGTACACTTTATTGTTACATGATGACAAAATGTACATACTCCTCTGACTATATAATGTAACCACAAAGGATTTCTTGATCACCAATAAAAACACATATTTGTGTGTAGTATGCTTTACCTGATTATACAGTGTAATGCAGTGTATTTTTTATTCCTGTCAAACAAATGGATTCACTGAAATGGCACATTTTTTTTGCAGGGCAACACAGAAGAAGAAGAAAGTAAGGTTTGTATTCGGCATCCTTTAGCAGATAACTAGAGTTTAATAGCACATGAATTCAGTTCTCTAGCTTTTCAGCTCAACAACTTTAGTCTTTTTCCACAAATAAGCCTTTCTAGTTAGCTTTGTTAAATAAAATGTTATTTTTGGTTAGAAACTAAAATGAGTTTTTTCCAAATTGTAAGTTTTGAAAAAAAATCTTATTGTGCAGACCATAATTTCATTCTACATGCATTTTTTTGTCTTGCAACAAAAATGTAATATTTGTTTTTATTCAGTGATATTTTGCTTACACGTGAATAAAAGTGTTTGAAGTCTTTATTTATACCAGTTTTGCTCATTACAGTGAGAATAGTTGGGGCATAGAACAGTGGTCTGAAAAACAACATAGTGCCATCATATAACAAGAATGACATAAATAAGAGAATTCTGGGGACATAAAGAAGGAAGCATACTAGAAATTGTTAATGATTAGCAGGCAAACCTACAGGAAGGGGACTGCTGTCCAACTTTAACTGAGTAATTCTAGGATGAACCTGCAATTGCAATGGTAATTATTTAATCAGGCAGGACATGCAGGGGCTACTGGTATGCTTGCAATGTGGGGCTGATAATAACAGTTTAACTCCCATCATCTCAATATGCTTATACCTCTTCGTCCCACACATATTTAACATCTTATCAAGAAGTAATGTGTTTCTGAAAGCATGTTATATACATGCTGTCAGCGTCTGCTCCCCTTTGTGCTTAAATTAGAGGACTCCATAGTTTGGGAGGGGGAGCATTGGCCAAAGCTCACATACATTGACATTTTCTGGTTTTCTTTGTGGTGTAATTTGGTTTTGGTAAACAGGTTCCCAGCAGTATATTGCAGGTCATCCGTTTGTAGGGATATTATCTATATTTTTTATGTTTAATTCTCAGAGATGACAAATTCTTGGGGGTGATTTATTTATTTATTTATTATTTACATTTAACTCAGGATTGCAATGACAAGTGTTGAGGGCAGCTATTTGAGTCTACGTGATAAAAATGCAATGTCAGACAAATTCTAGTTCTTTGGAAGTACAAGAGAATTACCAAAATTTACATTCTTCAGTTATACTGTTCTACTAAAACAACTAGATTGAAGACTTTCACTTAATTTGTTTTTTTATTTTTTTGGGCGGGGGCTTGAGGCTTGCTCCCAGACTTCCCTGCAGATCTGGTAATTTTCTGCTCATGCAAAATTTGCAATTGCATGATGGCTGTGATTGCTATATGTACACATATAACGGTCATGGTACAAACTGGCAGGAAATTAAACTTGCAACTAAACAACTCTGTTTCAGTTTAATAGCCTGTCAGGTGCACTTTCAGTAAGTATGAATTTCAAGGGAACATCAGCTTACTTTTGTTAAGTCTGTTTTCAGGGTGAGGACTTTTAGTGGTCGTCAGTGTTTTTGCTGTAAAAATTTCAAATTAAATTTTTAAATCAAGTCAATGTCTCTATAGCTGTAATAAAATAAAATAGCACGTACATTAAGAAATCTGAATATTATGTTATGCTAATTTGAAAGAGTCATATGAAAAAATACTTGTATGGTTGGGAAGCCCTGGTCCATTAGCCCCGTATGCCCATAATTTTGCTCTGCAAGAAGCTCTTTTGTATTGTATTCAGTTACATTAGCTAATTTATTAACTGTGTAATTCTGCAGGTGCTTATAGGGGAAATATATCAAATTTTGCTCAATCTCAAGTCATCAGATAATTTCATCAACATGTTTCAGAAGAGTTGACATCGTTACCCATTTATCTTTATTCCGTCAACTCTAACAGGAGGAAATTTCCTCCTGCACACTAAAATCCACGACGGTGGTCCATGTGAGGGTGAATGGCTTAATACCGAAAACCATGAGGGATATGCAGAGAGACATGGCAAAACTCCCAATGCATACATGCATGTCATAAATGTAGGAACGACTCTTCTTGAGTGCAATCCTTCCTTGTCCAAGAATTATGCCTAGGTATAAAGAATAAATAATTATATTCAACGATTGGCTAAGTAGTTGATGTCATTCCAGGGGCATCCAGTATGTGTTAGTGTGGGACAAGATGCTCAACAGTACTTCTTGATTTGTGAAGAATGTTCTACATGTCTTGTTCTATGGCTTCCGCATACAGCCTAAACAATTTGTTGCCCCAGAGTGTCTTTTTAAGCAGGGTTTAGCAAATGGAGATTCTAATATAACTAACCTATCAAATCCAAAACAGAATCACATTCAGGTGTCTCTGCTTAACGCCAGAAGTCTCATTTGCACAGTGATCAACCTTGATGCTCTGCTGCAGCATATATATATATATATATATCTATATATATATATATATATATATATATATATATATATATATATATATATATATATATATCTATATATATATATGAAACTTGCTTTAAATTGTTTAGGAAGCAGTCTCTCTATACCTGGGTTTTACAACTACCATGCAGTCAGACCCAATGGCAACTGGAGTGGTATTTCCATATTTGATAAGGACCATACCACCTTCAGATAGATTCCCAGAGATCCACAGATTGAACTCACTGAACTCCAAATTACACTAAATAGAACTAACTATCAGTTTATAGTCTGTTACAGGACATCATGTATGCCCCCTGAATATCATAAATGGTTCTTTAATGCACTTGCTGAACTCCCTGTAAACAAGAACTCCATTATTTTGGGAGACTTTAACTACTTTTCAATGTTGGTCATGCCCAAATACTTGTAAATTTAAAACTCCCAAGACCAGATTGTTAACAAACCAACTCGAGGACATAATATTCTTGATATGAATATAGCTTCTTTACTTACTATTCCCATGGAATCTCCTTTCCTGGCTAAGTCAGAAAAAATAATGACTTTCATCTTTCAAAATCTCTAAGCCCTCTGAAAAAAATATCTCAGAATTCAAGGATTTCAAGAGTACTAACTTCATCAAATTCTAAGATGAAGTTTCAGAATTCACTTGTAGCAGGATCAGCCCCAATATTGTAAGATCTATGTTTACGTAAATATATAGAATTGGAGGTTCAAACCAGATCTAAATATTTGGAGAATTTTTAAAACAAACACAAATAATCTCTACAATAAAAAAAACTCAAAATATACATCAGATGAAAAGACCCTTATATAAAGGACAATCTCAATGAATTCTATGAGAGCTAATAAAGCAGACAGTGAACTTTAGGTGGCATCTGAAGCTAAGGGCAGTTACAAATACTTTTTTAGCTATGTTAGAAAACTAATAAATGACACCCAAATGACCCAAAAGGCATTGCAAATATAGTAGCAAATACAATCAGAACCATCTGTAACAGCAGATATATTTAACTCCCACTTCATAGACAGTATACTCAGACTTATAAACTGTTCTACACCAAACAAAATGATCAGTTCCAGAAGAAATCCACTCCCAACTGATTCATTTAATAGCAACATCATTACAGCACATCCCCTCCTCAAAGAACTTCTGTAGCTATCCCTTCAATACCCATTTTCTCTCTACAGCCCATTCCCACCTCTCTAATACATAAGCTTCTTTTGAAATTAAAAGCCTGCTCCCTCCCTGCATGCAACCTCCCATCAGAATACTTACAGTTTGCCACTAATGCAATTGCCTACCCTGTTAGCACACTGATCAACAGATCCATCACAGAATCTGAAGTTCCTAAACTCCAGAAAAAATCCATCATAACCCCCTTACGCAAGGGTGGAAAAAAAAAACAATTTACAGACTATCACCCTATATTTATTCTCGACCCCTCTATCAAAAATGCTAGACAAATGTATACACATACAACTACTGAAACATCTCACTGAAAACAATCTCCTCACACCTACCCAACATGGTTTCTGTCCTGCACACAGCACAACCACAGCACTATTATCCTTCACAGACACAGTGAACAAAGCCTTGGACTCTGGCCAGTTAACTTCTGTAATCCTATTGGACCTATCTAAAGCCATTGATACAGTATCCCATCCTAAACTATTACAACAGCTATCTTTAACAGGATGCTCCCAACCCACCCAAAAATGGTTTGCCAACTATTTAATCAATAGACAACAATGTGTTAGGTGACAAACTAATCTGTCACAATACCAGGTCAACAGAACAGGAGTCCCTCAAGGATCCATTCCTGGACCATTGCTTTTTAATATTTTCATTGCTAACCTTCATACCACCTCCCTTCAAAGCACACTCATCCTATATGCTGACAATTTCACCATTATCTCCTCCTCCAATAACTATCAGTATCTGCTAAAAATAACCCAAAACAGTTTCACCTCAATATTGTTTGTCTTTTCGGCTTTTCCTGGTTAGGGGTCGCCACAGCGGAACTCCGGTCCGCTAATGAACGGCAGTAGATTTTTATGGTGCCAAGTTGCCAGCCCGACACCCAACCTTCAGCGAAGGCACGCCCATTCACGCATGTCTTTCGGAGGCCACTCTACCACGGGGAGGACATGCAGACTCCACACAGAAGGCACTCCAGTCGAGAATCGAATGGGAGAATCTCTTGCTGTGAGGCAACAACGCTACCATCGTGTAGACCTGACTAAATGAAGCACAACTGCTATTAAATCCCAATAAAAATTAATTACTATTGTTTTCACCAAAACCACTGTTGCAGAACTTCACAATATATTCACAAAGTAAATCTGAAATAGAAGTGGTATCTCAGGCAAAATTAGAGGGTATCACTATAGATGACAAACTCTCCTTTGAACAACACATACTGAATGCCGTTACAAAAACACATTTCAAACTTGGAAAACTCTATAGACACAAACATTTCATGGACAATTCCACCAAAAAAACCCACTTGCCAACACCTTCCTACTCCCCTCCAATCCCTCATGTATGGGGCACCTATTCTCCCAAACCTACACATGTCTCTAAAAAAGAAGCTACAATCATGCTACTATAAAACTGCTAAATCTGCAACTAGCATATCTTACTGCACACATCACTGCCACGCCCTCAATGAACTAAAGTGGCTAGAACTCTCCCAATACCTTAACTATGTACAACTATCCCAACCATGTAAAACAATATATAAGCCATGCAGCTGACCCACCTTAAAACCTGTCCTACAACCCTACACTCCATCTGAAACCTCTGTTCCATAAACAAATAGCTTCTAAACTTAAGCAAATCAAACAAAAGAGCTGGTCACAGCCTCTACTCCTTTACCATTGCAAAACCATGGAATGCTTTGCCTCAAATATCAGTGACTTAGATTCCTTCAAGAGCTTCTAAATAAAACTAAAAAAAAATACTTTCTTAGCTATCAAATCTGTCCCTGCTCCTTAACTAATAACTAACACTCTAAATTCCTATTTCATTTCCTCTTCCCCTATCCAGTATTCTGAAACCACATTATAAAACTGTTCTAGTGAATCCTTAGATTCCTATACTCCTTTTTCACACAACTACTCTAGCTCACCATCCTTATTCCTAACATCAGCTCTTCCAAACATATCAGTACCTCTATCCTCAACAATCATACTCCCCTGTCAGCGAACCTAGACTTATACTCCACTCTTCATAGCATATAGAACAAATCCACAACCTGCCATACCCATGACTTAATCTACTCTAATCTGTTTGACTGCAAAGTTTACTACACATATGTATAACATGGCTTGAGATGTATGCACATGTATATATGTTAAACTGTATCTTCCCATAATCTGTATGTAAAGTATACAAGGTATGTATGTAAAGTGTGCACATAACCATAAAAATGCTAGTAATGGCTGTCTTTGTGTGGAGATTTTCTCCCCGGGTCTCTGCTGAAAATGGATTCCTGACCCAGTCAGACTTTCCCAGTCACCAAATGTCAACAAATAAATAAATAAATAAACAAATAAACAAACAAACAAATAAATAAATAAATAAATCAGTGCAAATTTTACCTCAGAAATTACAATTACTATCAAAAGCCCACTCATTCCTGAATCTCTCAAAATCACCTGTTCTTACACTAAACAGCATTTACTGAAGATGTTCAAGACAAAAAAAATACTTCCTCCGTTTGGCCTCATAATATACCTGTCCATTTAATTAAGACTACTAAACACACCCTAGCAGAGATACTCCATAAATTATTTAACCTGGGTTTAGCCACTGGCTTTGT